>NC_057798.1:279593412-279603300 GCF_018294505.1 Triticum aestivum
GTTCTTTGAGAGGAGCGTGCAATACTTAGGCTTTCAAAATGTTGAGCGCGAGCGAAACACCCACTGGACCGGCTGACGACAATCTGACAGAGCCAGTTGGCGGGCAGGCGGTCGGGCGGCCGTTTTAAAGTGAAGGGCCGAGTTGGGCGACCCGGCGGACTTCGCCTTACTGTTTGAGGCATGCTGGAGCTCTGGCCCATTGTGCTTGCCAGTCGATAGCCAAAGCCGGTTCTGTGGCCTAGGGCGAAGTGGGGGACCGCGGCGACACTAACGCGTCAGAAATCACCAAGGAAAGCGGCAGGTGGCGACCAAGCCGGCCAGCTCCCAAGCCCCCGGGTCGAGCGAGTCGGACCGGTGGCCGGGTTTAAGTGCAAAGTGATGTGTAAATGTAGGAGACACCATAACTTGGTCGGAAAAGGGCAGCCCCCGAGCGTCGTTCGGGGACTCCATAGTTTCATGCAATTACAAAAGGCAGCAATATATACGTGCATACAGCTAATTGTAAAATGGGCAGAGGAGTTATGCGTTCCATGGCCGGGTTGTTTCTTCACCGGCGGTGTCTCTCTTGCACTTGTTTGACTTGCGTGCGTCGATGAGGTAGTAGGCGTTGTGATCACACAAGGCCCTGCTGACGATCAACAGGCCCTCCCATGGAGGGGACAGTTTGTGCTGGCCGGCTTGCTCTTGGACGAGTCGGAGGACGAGGTCTCCCTCATGGAATGCGAGGGGCTTGATTTTCTTGCTGTGGTAGGGCCTTAGGCCTTGCTGGTAGATAGCTGAACGGCTGAGCGCCAGGAGGCGTGCTTCTTCGAGTTGGTTGACGCCGTCTTCATGGGCTTCCTTGGCTTCGGCTTCGGTGTACATCGCGACACGTGGCGAGTCGAACTTGACATCAGTCGGGATGATGGCTTTGACTCCATAGATGAGGAAGAACGGGGTGAACCCAGTCGACCGGTTTTGCGTGGTTCGGAGACTCCAGAGGACGGCTGACAACTCGTCGAGCCAGCTGTCGGGTGAGCGGATGAGCGTCTTGACGAGCCGCGGCTTGATGCCGGATAGGATGAGGCCGTTGGCCCGCTCGACCTGCCCGTTGGACTGTGGGTGCTCAACGGAGGCCAGGTCAAGGCGGATGTCGGAGACGGAGCAGTATTGCGCGAACGCGCCCTTGGCGAAGTTCGTGCCATTGTCCGTGATGATGTTGTTCGGCATGCCATACTGTACAGCGATGTCTTTGATGAACCGGATGGCCGTCGGCCCATCCAGCTTCTTGATTGGGCGTGCTTCGATCCACTTGGTGAACTTGTCCTCCGCCACCAGCAAATGCGTCATGCTGCCTCGGGCGGTTTTGAAGGGCCCCACCAGGTCCAGTCCCCAGACCGCAAAGGGCCAGGCGATCGGGATGGTCCGGAGTGCTAACGTTGGATGGTGGCTGTGCTTGCTGAAGTGCTAGCATCCCTCGCATGAGAGGACAAGTGATTCGGCGTCTTGGAGGGCCGTAGGCCAGTAGAAACCATGGCGGAATGCCTTGGCCACTAGGGACCGTGAGGCGGCATGGTGCCTGCACTCGCCCTGGTGTATGTCGAGGAGGATCTCAATGCCCTGGTCCTGCTCGACGATTCGCTGAAACACGCCAGACGAGCTGCGCTTGACGAGCTCGTTGTTGATGATGTTGTAGGCGGACGCCCGGCGCTGCACCTGCCGGGCTTCGATCTCGTGGGGAGGACCCTGTTGTACAGGAAGTCTGAGATGGGCAGGGTCCAAGATGGGGCTGTTACCACGGCGAAGATGGACACCATGGCGGGTTCCGGGTTGGCAGCCCCCGAGCTGGGCTGAGCAGCCCCCGGGTCGGGGATGTCCGCGGCTGGGTCGAGGGTGATGGTGGCTGCGTTGGTAGCTTCAGTCCTTGGGCCGAGTTCGGCAGTCCCCGGGCCGGGTACGGCAGTCCCCGGGATGGTTTGAGGCGCAGCCGGGTCGTCCGGGACATGGATGGACTCGGTGTGCAGGTGCAGGTGCTCGAGGGAGACGCCGGACGGGATGGACTGCCGGGACGAGGCTATTTTGGCGAGCGTGTCGGCTGCCTCATATTCCGCGCGTGGGACGTGGAGGAACTCGCAACCCTCAAAGAATCCGAACAGCTTCTGGACTAGGAAACGGTAGCTCGCCACGTTGGGAACGCGGGCGTCCCACTCGCCGGAGCACTGTTGCACCGCCAAATCCGAGTTTCCGTAGCATAGGATGCACCGGATGCCGAGTTCCTTGGCAAGCCGGAGGGCGTGCACAAGGGCTTCGTACTCGGCGACATTGTTGGAGGCGGCGAAGTGGAACGGGAGCGCTTAGAGGAGCTGGTCGCCCTTCGGGGAAGACAGCAAAATGCCGGCCCCTAGGCCGAGACGCATCATGGAGCCGTCGAAGTGCATGTGCTAGTGCATTGAGTCCGGTGGTGGTGGCAGGTACTGGGTCTCGTTCTAGTCGATGAGAAAGTCGGCCAGGGCCTGGGACTTGATCATGGTGCTGGGATCGTAGAGGATGGTATGGCCGGCTAGCTCAAGTGCCCACTTGGTGACCCGGCCAGAGGCGTCTCGGCACCCGATGATCTCGTCGAGGGTGGCCGTGCTGACCACAGTGACAACATGCTCTTGGAAGTACTGCTTTAGTTCATTGGCGGTGAAGTACATGCCGTAACACATCTTCTAGTCGTGCCGGTAATTCTTCTTGGAGGCAGAGAGTACCTCGCTCAGGTAGTAGACCGGGAGCTGGACGGCTTGGACCTTGCCCTTCTCTGGTGGCTCGACCACCAGCACCGTGCTGACCGATCATGAGGTCACGGCAATACAGAGCAACAACGGCTCCTTCTCGGCCGGCGCGGCCAGGACTGGTGCGATGGAGAGCATGCGCTTGAGGTCTCAGAAGGCCTCGTCTGCCTTGTCGTTCCATTCGAACGGTGTCGTCTTCTTCATCACCTGGTACAGGGGCAAGGCCCTCTCGCCCAGCCGACTGAGAAACTGGCTTACCGAGGCCAAGCAGCCGGTGAATTACTAGACATCGCGCAACCGAGTCGGCTTGGGCATATGCTCGATGGCCTTGATCTTCTCCGGGTATGCCTCAATGCCGCACTCCAAGACGATGAGGCCGAGTAGCTTTCTGGCTGGGATGCCGAGAACGCACTTCTCCGGGTTGAGCTTGACTTTGTCGCGCAGGTTGGCGACTGTTTCCTTCAGGTCGTCAAGGAGCGTGAAGTGCTGCTTGGTCTTCACCACAATGTCGTCCACATAAACATGGATGTTGCAGCTGAGTTGTGGCAGCAAGCATTTCTGCATGCGGCGCTAGAAAGTGGCACCGACATTCTTCAGGCCGAACGACATGGTGATGGAGCAATACGCCCCGAAGGGCGTGATGAAGGACGTCTTCAGGGCATCGGCCGGGTCCAGCTTGATCTGGTGGTAGCCGGAGTAAGCATCCAGAAAGACAGGAGATTGCACCCAGCTGTCGAGTCGATGACTTGGTCGATCCGCGCGAGGGCGAACGGATCATTGGGACATGCCTTGTTCAGGATGGTGTAGTCGATGCACATGTGCCGGGTGTTGTTCTTCTTCAGGACGAGGACTGGGTTGGCCAGCCACTCGGGGTGGAACACTTCCATGATGAAGCCGTCCGCCAAAAGCTTGGCGACTTCTTCACCGATGGTTCTTCCCTTTTGTTCAGAGAAATGTCATAGGGGTTTTTGCTCGGCATACTTCCTCGGGATACCCGACATGTCCTTTGGGGTCCATGCAAAAATATCCCGATTCTCATGGAGGAAGTCGACGAGCTCGCCTTCCTATTTGCTGTCGAGGCGGCTGACTATGACAACGTACTTGCTACAGCTGCGGTCTTCTGGGTTCAGCTTCACTTTCTTGGTCTCCTTGGAGGGCCTGAAGGCGGCTTCGTCAGCCAGCTCCTCGGCCGGGATCGGTGCGGCTAATGTTTCGTTGGCCAGGGCTACGACTGGTCGAGCTGGCGCCGCTCCTTGGCTATGACGAGTGACTCGGCCAGCTTGGCGCCGTCTCGGGTGCACTCCGGGGACTTGCGGTAGTTGCCAATGATGGTGATGTGGCCCTTCGGACTCGGCAGCTTCATTTTTAGGTATGCGTAGTGGGGGACCGCCATGAACTTGGCGAGCGCGGGTCGGCCCAGCAACGCGTCGTGCGTGCTGGACAAGTCCACCACCGAGCAGGAGAGGCCGGGAACGATGCCATGGAAGATCGTCCGGGTCGGCTCCAGTTCCTTGGCCTCGAGGCCAAGTTTGGTCATGGTGTCGCGGTAGAGGATGTTGATGCTGCTGCCGCTGTCGACGAGGACCCGTGAAAACTTGCACGTGCGCCGCGGCGCGACGATGGTGGGGTTGAGGACAAGGGTGTAGCCACCTGGATTCGTATGACAGCCAGGCGGTCCGACCAGTGCATGTACTCTGCTTTGACGGGATGACGGTGTTCACCTCCTGCCGAAGAGGCGCTCGTTGCACTTGTCGTTGCTGAGGTTGGTGAAGGCGATGTACGCCGTGTTCTGATCCGGGTAGACGTCGTCGTGCATCGCGCTGCTGATACGTCTCCAACTTATCTATAATCTTTGATTGTTCCATGCTATTATTTTATATGTTTAGGATGTTTAATGGGCTTTACTATGCACTTTTATATTATTTTTGGGACTAACCTATTAACCGGATGGCCAGCCCAAATTGCTGTTTTTTTTCTATTTCAGTGTTTCGCAGAAAAGGGATATCAAAGGGAGTCCAAAAGGAATGAAACCTTCGGGAGAGTTATTTTTGGAACAAACGCAATCTAGGAGGCTTGGAGGGGATGTCAAGGAACAAACGAGGCGGCCACAAGGTAGAAGGGCGCGCCCAGGGGGGTAGGCGCGCCCCCTACCCTCATGGGCCCCTCGTGGCTCCCCTGACCGACTTCCTTCGCCTATATATACTCATATACCCTGAAAACATCCAGGAGCACGATGAAACCCTATTTCCACCGCCGCAACCTTATGTACACGTGAGATCCCATCTTGGGGCCTTTTCCGCCGCTCCGCAGGTGGGGGAATTGATCACAGAGAGCTTCTACATCAACACCATAGCCTCTCTGATGAAGTGTGTGTAGTTTACCACAGACCTTTGGGTCCATAGTTATTAGCTAGATGGCTTCTTCTCTCTCTTTGGATCTCAATACAACGTTCTCCTCGATCTTCTTGGAGATCTATTCGATGTAATTCTTTTTGTGGTGTGTTTGTCGAGATCCGATGAATTGTGGGTTTATGATCAAGATAATCTATGAAAAATATTTGAATCTCCTCTGAATTCTTTTATATATGATTTGTTATCTTTGCTAGACTCTTCGAATTATCAGTTTGGTTTGGCCTACTAGATTGATCTTTCTTGCAATGGGAGAAGTGCTTACCTTTGGGTTCAATCTTGCGGTGTCCTTTCCCAGTGACAGCAAGGGCAGGAAGGCACGTATTGTCTTGTTGCCATCGAGGATAAAAAGATGGGGTTTATATCCTATTGCTTGAGTTTATCCCTCTACATCATGTCATCTTTCCTAGTGCGTTACTCTGTTCTTATGAACTTAATACTCTAGATGCATGCTGGATAGCGGTCGATGTGTGGAGTAATAGTAGTAGATGCAGAATTGTTTTGATCTACTTGTCACGGATGTGATGCCAATATGCATGATCATGCCTAGATATTCTCATAACTATGCACTTTTCTATCAATTGCTCGATAGTAATTTGTTCACCCACCGTAATACTTATGCTATCTTGAGAGAAGCCACTAGTGAACCCTATGGCCCCCGAGTCTATTTTCCATCATATAAGTTTCCGATCTACTTTATTTTGCAATCTTTACTTTCCAATCTATATCATAAAAATACCAAAAATATTTATCTTATTATCTCTATCAGATCTCACTTTTGCAAGGGGCCGTGAAGGGATTGGCAACCCCTTTGTCGCGTAGGTTGCAAGGTTCTTATTTGTTTGTGTAGGTACGAGGGATTTGCGTGTAGCCTCCTACTGGATTGATACCTTGGTTCTCAAAAACTGAGGGAAATACTTACGCTACTTTATTGCATCGCCCTTTCCTCTTCAAGGGAAAACCAACGCATGCTCAAGAGGTAGCAGCCGCTGGCCGGGGGCGGTGGTGGAGGCGGAGGCGGCTGACCCGCGCCCTGAGCTAGAGGCGGAGGCGGCTGACCCGCACCCTGAGCCGGAGGCGGATGCGGTGGGATGTCACCCCTCATTATGCGCTTGGTGATGCCGCATTGCCGAGGCGTGTGCGTGGACGGTCTCGCGCCGCTGTGGTGCTTGCAGGGGGCATCGAGCATCTCCTAGAAACTCATGGCGCGTTGCCATGCCGTCTTGCCTGTCTGCCGGTGCTTTGCTGCCGGGTCGTCCGCAGACTCGGTGGTGGCAACGAGCCGGTTGTCATAGCACTGAGCCGGCTGGTCGGCCTTGCGCTTGTTGTTCTGCTGGTTGTGCTGCTACTGACTACTTTCGCCGGATGGCTTTGGAGGGGGACCGTCTTTGCTTTGCCGGCTTCATCCAGCGCCACATGGATCTTCATGGCGGAGTCGGCATTGGCCTACTTGTTCCCCGTCACCATCAACGCGGCTATGGTGGCCTGCTCAGAGCGCAAGAGCTTGTGCTTGAGGAGGGTGCCATCTCGGCACCCGTTGACGAAGTACTGGATTGCTTGAACCTCGTGGACGCCCTCGCATCTGTTCCGGAGCTCATTCCAGCATGCGAGGTACTCGCGGCCGGTTTTTGTCGGTCCCTGCATGCACATAGCGAGCTGGCTTGGGCGGCCGGGTCGCAGGTAAGTTCCCGTGAAGTTGCAGATGAAGGCCTGCTCGAAGTCAACCCACGTGTTGACGCTGTGTACACCCAATATGCGACCCTATCCAAAAGGAACTCGAAGGTCCCACCAAGGATAGACCCGCATAAATCACCCTCGAGAGCGCGACTCCCAAGGGAAAAAGGGCTACGTGAGGCAAATGGTAAAACCAAGGTTGGGCCTTGCTGGAGGAGTTTTATTCAAAGCGAACTGTCAAGGGGGTCCCATAAATCACCCAACCGCGTAAGGAACGCAAAATCCGGGAACATAACACCGGTATGACGGAAACTAGGGCGGCAAGAGTGGAACAAAACACCAGGCATAAGGCCGAGTCTTCCACCCTTTACCAAGTATATAGATGCATTAATAATATAAGAGATATTGTGATATCCCAACCAAAATCCTGTCCACCATGGAGCAATCTTCAACTTCACCTGCAACTAACAACGCTATAAGAGGGCTAAGCAAAGCGGTAACATAGCCAAGCAACGGTTTGCTAGGAAGGGTGTCAAAGGTTAGAGGTTCATGGCAATTTGGAAGGCTTGAAGAACAGGTGATAGGTAGCACAGCATAGCGATAGAACGAAACAACTAGCATAGCAATGATAGTAGTGAGATCCAGGGTAGCGGTCATCTTGCCTGAAATCCCGCTAGGAAGAAGAACGAGTCCATGAAGAAGATGAAGCCACGAAGATGAACCAAGCGTAGGCGAACGAATCCTCACGATCGCAACGAAACGGGAACTATCGAGAAGAAGCACACAACATAGTAAACACACCACACATGAACAAGGCATGATGCTCAACCAAGTATGATGCAAGACAAGACTACATGAAGCTACTCATGGCAAGAGATGATGCATACAAGAGCAACACAACAAGGCAAGTTTAAATGAGGCCGGGAACAACATATAACAATTCCGGTAAGTCCTCATATGCATATTTCGAAATTGGTCCAGATCTGAATAAACCTTATGTTCAAGTTGTTAAACAGCAAGTTAAGATGCACCAAGATGATCTACACGATATTCTAGTCAAGTTACATATAAAGTTTATTAGATTTGGAGCTACGGCCTAGAAGATATGAGCAAAACAAGTTAAACATGGAATTGATGCAAAATGCATACAAACATAAAGAAAACACTCCAAAACATGGATGCAACATGATAATATGAAACTAGATGCAAAATCAAGCAAGTTTCATATAGAGCACACTCAAAACGGAGCAACGGTTCAACACACACACACTAAACAAGTTATAGCAACAATCTGTCCAAAACAGCAACTAGGCATATTACAAGCACCAAAACAATATGCTACAGGACCTCAACAAGAAAACAAAAGGCATGGGCATGATGTACAGGTAAAGCATAACAAAACATGAACACTGAGCTATCTCCAGAAATCACTAGAACATGCTCAAACACACATGGCAAGATTGCAAATAATATCAGTTTCAGACTTTGCAGAAATAACATCAGGTTGCAATGTTTAGAGCTATCAAACAACATGTTACAGGAAATTATCATGGCAAACAAAGGCATGGCATGAATCTACTAAATGCATGAACAAAAGTCCTTTACTGACCATAAGCCAAAAAGGAACAGAAAATATGATGGCACCCATGTAAACATAGCAAGTTATAATACAGATTAATACGTGACAGGAACAACAATAAGTAGGCATGTAGGTGAGCTTGTGCCACTCACCACAGAGCAATACATGGCATGGTAAGGCAACCAACAGTAATAAGACATATTTATGAAGCTAATCATGGCAAGAGCAAGTTCATAGGGTGCATGTATCACTAACAACAAGCATGGCAACAACTGAACTTAATGTTAACAGGCTGACAGCAACATTATTTCGCAAATTTAGAGCAAGATTACAACAAGCTACAACAGGCTATAATTACAACCAGGGGCGTGGCTGGATAGAGCATGACATGTATATCAAATCATCCTTAGTGAACATCTCAAGATTATGCATAGAATGACTTGTAGCAACAGGTTTACATAGCATCACGAAATAACAGATTCAGCCTAGCAAAACAGCAACAGCAAGTACACTACTTAAGAAGCTCGATTCACTCACCACAAGTCATTGCATGACAAGATAAGCATAGCATCATCAATAATACATGTTTATGAAGCAAACCAAGTCAAGAACAAGTTCATAGCATGCAAGGATCAACTACAACAACCTTGGCAAAATTGAATAACATGTAAACAATCTGCCAGAAAACATTTTTTAGCAAAAGCAGAGCAAGAAAATTGTATACTATAGTACTCCATAATTGCAAACAGGGGCATGAATGGATAGAGCATAACCATATGTCCAAAACATCCTTACTGAAGTATATCAAAATATGCATGGATCTCTCTGTAGCATCATGTTTACATGGCATCGAAATAACAGCAGAACAGGGACTAAAATCAGCAACATCACGAAGCCTAGTTTACATGCTTGTGCTAGTCACCACATTGATCACAAAAATACATGGCAGACACCGCTGTAAAGATGGCATGGAATATATCAAAACACATGTAGACATCTACCTCATAAGATGCACACATCAAACATGGCAAAAATGACAAATGAGCATGTTCTGTTAACACACACCAGACAACATCATATAGCACTATTGTAACGATGATTCAGACATCAAGATGAGCTCAAATGAACATGATGCAAAGGTATGAAATGAAGAACTCGTTGAGACGAACAATTTGTCATGTTACACGCACAAAACGGAGCAGTATGCATGGAGATATGATGCGATGAACGTGGCATGATAATTTCAAAATATTCGGGGACTTA
The DNA here is from genome assembly GCF_018294505.1 of Triticum aestivum. Classification (NCBI taxonomy): domain Eukaryota; kingdom Viridiplantae; phylum Streptophyta; class Magnoliopsida; order Poales; family Poaceae; genus Triticum; species Triticum aestivum. The sequence continues at coordinate 279,603,090 of NC_057798.1, forward strand.
GTGGAAAAATTCGGGGTCAACCTCAGGCAGATCCAGATCAGAAGCACGCGGATCGAGGCAGGCGGCGGCTCTCGCCGGAGAGCGGCCGGAGGGGTGTCGGCGGCGAGCCGGGATGGCGGTGGGGTGGGGAGGCGCGGACGGCAAGGCAGCGGAGGAGCACAGGCAGCGCCGGCCGAGAGGAGGCGGCGCGCGGCGGCGCCATGGCCGCGGC
>NC_057798.1:279603743-279610806 GCF_018294505.1 Triticum aestivum
GAGACGCGACGGGACAGGTGGCGGCGGCGGATTCGACGGGGTGGCGGCTGGACATGTCCGGGCACGGGGTGGACACGTCCGGCGGCAGCAGGAGGAAGAGGCTAGGGTTTCGTGGAATTCAATCGTGAATTTGGACGGGAGGTACATATTTATAGATTCTGGGAGCTAGGAGAGTCCAAATGAGGCAGGATTTTCGCCCACACGATCGTGATCGAACGACCAAGAGCATGGAGGTGGTTTGGATGGGTTTTGGGCCAGTTTGGAGGGGTGTTGGGCTGCAAAGAGAAAGGGGCTTTTGCGGTTACCCGGTTAACCGTTGGAGTATCAAACGACCTCCAAATGGCACAAAACTTGACAGGCGGTCTATCAGTGCTATACCAAGGCCGCTTGGAAAACCTCGGGCCATTCCAAGAACGTTTAACACCCGCACACGAAAACAAGGTCTGAGAGGGGCGACGAGCGCACGCGAGAGGTCTGGACTCCGAACGGACAATGGAGAGAACCGGGAGAACCCGAACGGATGCAAGTTTTGAAAAACATGCAGATGAAATGTAGATGATGACATGGAAAAATGCAACACGCAAGCAAATGACATGGCAACGACGGTGAATAACTGGCAGACACCTGGCGCATCGAATCCAGGGTGTTACAACACTCCTCCACTAACAAGAGATCTCGTCCCGAGATCTTACGACCGAGACGGAAGAGAAAAAGGAAGAGGTGAAACAAGAACTCAAGAGAAGAAGCAAAGAATCGAGAGCACTCGAGAAGAAGAGAGGAACGACGAGAATGACGAGAATCGAAAGCTCACAGAATCAGATAGACTATGAAACCACTCCGGTTAGAATACGAAAGAAAAGTAATAAGAGCGAAAGAATTTAGGCAGCACTCTGACTGAACATGGAAGGAATAGAACAAGAACTTCGCAAGATGGGATGGCACTTGACAAGATGAACAACGCAAAGCCTCCGGAAGAATTAAAAGAATGGAATGAAATGAACTTAGAAGGAACAGTAGAATGGAGTTGTTGAGAAAATCAACAACGAAAGAATAAGTTTGTTGTGGTCTTATAGATAACCTCTCAAGAACATAAGGTGGTAACCGGCCACAATCGGAAATTATTGGATAGGTTAGAAGAACAAAGAAATGCAAAACTCCATTTCAAAAGAATACGGAGAATTACTGGCACTTCGAGAAGCAAGAAGAAGGATACTTGAGCTCCTTCGATAAGAATCTTGATGAACACTTGAGGAATGAATTAAATCATGACGAACCACCATGAAGAACTCCGGTAAACAAAAGGACAATGAGATAGTATTGAAGGATGAAAAGAATAAGATTAAAGCCTTGCATTGATTTATATGGGGCTTCGCGACGGAACAAGCGAGAAGCTTGGAACTCCGGAAAAGAGAAGGTGGACAACTTGGAATCGAGAAATATTCAACATGAACAATCTCCTAAGAAAGGGATTACTCACTTGGATGAAATAAGAATAAGATTTATTGTATGCTTATCCTTCATCAAAATAAATTGATGGCGAGCAATGGATTTTGCATACTACTTATTATTCTTGAAAAGGATTGAGAAGTGACATGCCGCAAACTTGAGAAGGTCTTCATGAACCACCGGTAGGATTGAAAAGAATGAATGAATTAAAATGATGATCAAGGAAAAAGAATCTTGAACGAACCACCGTAAGAAATGAAAATGACTGATGAAAGGGACTGAATCACCGGGAAGAATTAGAAGAACAAATATGCTCGAGGGGATTTAGATACAAAAGGACAAGGAGATCATGAGCTGATTAAGGAACACTTGAATGAAGCACCGGAATAATTGGATAATGGTAGCTAAAATGTGAAGACGAATAAATCTTATGGAAAGATGGCCTCTAGTGAAAAGAAACGGGAGAACAACTTCTGAAATACTCCGGATGGATGAAAAGAATATCTGACAAATGGAATAATTCAAGACTGATAACATGAAGCTAGAACCATGAATCTTCGGGAGAACGGGCAAGATTTAGAGGAAAAACTCTTCTTCGGTCTTCAAATAATGACGAGAAACAGCACCGAAATTACTGAGATACTCCGAGAGAATGAAAAGCAGAGAGGTTGAGCCAACAATGAAAAGAGTTTGAAAACAATCTTGGAGAAAGCATGTGGCTGATGGAATCCATTCTTACGTCACTTTGAAAAGAATTTGAGAATAACTCCGGGGGAATTAGAAGAGTCAGGTAAGATCCTGGGAAAAGACCTGTGGGTTAGGGCCCACTAAAGAGAAAACACCATTGGAAGGGGGTGCTGAAGAGATAGATGATGCACCGGCACAATTGAAATATTTGAATGAGGTGGCAACCTCGAATTAATTGTAACACAAACGAATCTCCTGCATGTCTTCCGAACTCCGGAATGATAAACTGGCGAGAGGCGAACGAGCAGGGAAAACACTTGATCCGAGGAAAAGAATATAATCACTACCGAAAAACTTGAATTGAATCCACCGGAAAAGAAATAGAGATGAAGAATGACGAACGAGGCAAGAATTCACCGGTTGAAATAATTGACGGAAGACTGAAGAGGCTCCGGGAAGAAAATGGTGGGAGGGCGGGAAAACAAAGGCAACTCGGGAGGGGGAACCGACGAATAACTTGAAGAGAAAAACATCGGTTGAAATCATTGACAAAAGAAAACAAATACTTCGCACGAGTAGGATGGATACTCGATTATGGACTCCGGTTCCGAGAAGAAGAAGGGTGGGCGGGCGGGAAAAGAAAACAACTGCGGATTGAACTCAAAGATGAAGAGGGTCGAGTCGACTTGACGAGAAATGCACCAGATAAAAAGAGCTGAGGAACAACGATCGGAAAAACCAACTGCGTGATCCTAAAGAAAAATTTGAAGGGGAAGAGGAGTAATTCAAAAGACCTACGTCAAGATTCCTTACCAGAGTGATGAAGGGGCAGAGGAGTAAAAATAATTCCTACTCTCCGATATAACTAGACTCCAAAAAACAGTTTTCTTCTAGACTCAACATCGGTCAAACTACACGATCAATCAAGGGGGCTCCTAGGGTCGGTCGAGGCTCTGATACCAACTTGTCATGCCCAATATGCGACCCTATCCAAAAGGAACTCGAAGGTCCCACCAAGGATAGACCCGCATATTGAAACGCTTTTGCAAGGTGGATATCATTACATCGACATTACATAATAGATGGGGATACATACATAAGGCATACAATGCCACACGACAACATCATCTTACATAAGATCACCATCCGACTACGGATGAAAACACAAACAGAAACTCAAACGACATCCACCCTGCTAGCCCAGGCTGCCGACCAGGAACCTATCCCCTGATCGAAGAAGCAGTAGAAGAACTCAACGCAAGCAAGCATCGCTCTCGCGTCATGATCATCGCACAACTTGTACCTGCAACTATTGTTGTAGTAATCTGTGAGCCACGAGGACTCAGCAATCCCATTACCATGGGTATCAAGACTAGCAAAGCTTAAAGGGAAAGGAAGGGGTAAAGTGGTGAGGCTGCAACAGCGACTAAGCAGGATATGGTGGCTAACATACGCAAATAAGAGCGAGAAGAGAGCAAACGGAACGGTCGTGAAGCTAGCAATGATCAAGAAGTGATCCTGAGCTCCTACTTACGTCAAACATAACCCAGAAACCATGTTCACTTCTCGGACTCCGCCGAAAAGAGACCATCACGGCTACACACGCGGTTGATGCATTTTAATTCAGATCTGGTGTCAAGTTAACTACAACCGGACATTAACAAATTCCCATCTGCCTATAACCGCAGGCACGGCTTTTGAAAGTTTATACCCTGCAGGGGTGTCCCAACTTAGCCCATGATAAGCTCTCGCGATCAACGAAGGATATACCTTCTCCCAGGAAGACCCGATCAGACTCGGAATCCCGTTTTACAAGACATTTCGAAAATGGTAAAACAAGACCAGCAAAGCCTCCTGCTGTGCCGACAAATCCCGATAGGAGCTGCACATATCTCGTTCTCAGGGCACACCGGATGAGCAAGACGTCGGGTTGGCATAGACCCTGGTTGCCCAGGGGGCGGTGGACATCACTCGGTTTGGACCAGCACTTGGAGAAGCACTGGCCCGGGGGGGTAAAATAAAGACGACCCTCGAGAGCACGACTCCCAAGCGAAAAAGGGCTAGGTGAGGTAAATGGTAAAACCAAGGTTGGGCCTTGCTGGAGGAGTTTTATTCAAAGCGAACTGTCAAGGGGGTCCCATAAATCACCCAACCGCGTAAGGAACGCAAAATCCGGAAACATAACACTGGTATGACGGAAACTAGGGCGGCAAGAGTGGAACAAAACACCAGGCATAAGGCCGAGTCTTCCACCCTTTACCAAGTATATAGATGCATTAATAATTTAAGAGATATTGTGATATCCCAACCAAAATCATGTCCACCATGGAGCAATCTTCAACTTCACCTGCAACTAACAATGCTATAAGAGGGCTAAGCAAAGCGGTAACATAGCCAAGCAACGGTTTGCTAGGAAGGGTGTCAAAGGTTAGAGGTTCATGGCAATTTGGGAGGCTTGAAGAACAGGTGATAGGTAGCGCAACATAGCGGTAGAACAAAACAACTAGCATAGCAATGATAGTAGTGAGATCCAGGGTAGCGGTCATCTTGCCTGAAATCCTGCTAGGAAGAAGAACGAGTCCATGAAGAAGATGAAGCCACGAAGATGAACCAAGCGTAGGCGAACGAATCCTCACAATCGCAACGAAACGGGAACTATCGAGAAGAAGCACACAACATAGTAAACACACCACACATGAACAAGGCATGATGCTCAACCAAGTATGATGCAAGACAAGACTACATGAAGGTACTCATGGCAAGAGATGATGCATACAAGAGCAACACAACAAGGCAAGTTTAAATGAGGCCGGGAACAACATATAACAATTCCGGTAAGTCCTCATATGCATATTTCGAAATTGGTCCAGATCTGAATAAACCTTATGTTCAAGTTGTTAAACAGCAAGTTAAGATGCACCAAGATGATCTACACGATATTCTAGTCAAGTTACATATAAAGTTTATTAGATTTGGAGCTACGGCCTAGAAGATATGAGCAAAACAAGTTAAACATGGCATTGATGCAAAATGCATACAAACATCAAGCAAACACTCTCAAAAATGGATGCAACATGATAATATGAAACTAGATGCAAAATCAAGCAAGTTTCATATAGAGCACACTCAAAACGGAGCAACGGTTCAACACACACACTAAACAAGTTATAGCAACAATCTGTCCAAAACAGCAACTAGGCATATTGCAAGCACCAAAACAACATGCTACAGGACCTCAACAAGAAAACAAAAGGCATGTGAGTGATGTACAGGTAAAGCATAACAAAACATGAACACTGAGCTATCTCCAGAAATCACTAGAACATGCTCAAACACAGATGGCAAGATTGCAAATAATATCAGTTTCAGACTTTGCAGAAATAACATCAGGTTACAATGTTTAGAGCTATCAACCAACATGTTACAGGAACTTATCATGGCAAACAAAGGCATGTCATGAATCTACTAAATGCATAGAACAAAAGTCCTTTACTGACCATAAGCCAAAAAGGAACAGAAAATATGATGGCACCCATGTAAACATAGCAAGTTATAATACAGATTCATACGTGACAGGAACAACAATAAGTAGGCATGTTGGTGAGCTTGTGCCACTCACCACAGAGCAATACATGGCATGGCAAGGAAACCAACAGTAAGAAGACATATTTATGAAGCTAAGCATGGCAAGAGCAAGTTCATAGGGTGCACGTATCACTAACAACAAGCATGGCAACAACTGAACTTAATGTTAATAGGCTGACAGCAACATTATTTAGCAACTTTGGAGCAAGATTACAACAAGCTACAGCAGGCTATAATTACAACCAGGGGCATGGATGGATAGAGCATGACATGTATAACAAATCATCCTTAGTGAACGTCTCCAGATTATGCATAGAATGACTTGTAGCAGCAGGTTTACATAGCATCACGAAATAACAGATTCAGCCTAGCAAAACAGCAACAGCAAGTACACTACTTAACAAGCTCGATTCACTCACCACAAGTCATTGCATGACAAGATAATCATAGCATCATCAAGAAGACATGTTTATGAAACAAACGAAGTCAAGAACAAGTTCATAGCATGCAAGGATCAACTACAACAACCTTGGCAAAATTGAATAACATGTAAACAATCTGCTAGGAAACATTTTGTAGCAAAAGTAGAGCAAGGAAATGGTATACTAGACTACTCCATAATTGCAAAAAGGGGCATGAATGGATAGAGAATAACCATATGTTTAAAACATCCTTACTGAAGTATCTCAAAATATGCATGGATCTCTCTGTAGCATCATGTTTACATGGCATCAAAATAACAGCAGAACAGGGACTAAAATCAGCAACATCACGAAGCCTAGTTTACATGCTTGTTCTAGTCACCACATTGATCACAAAAATACATGGCATACACCACTGTAAAGATGGCATGGCATAAATCAAAACACATGTAGACATCAACCTCATAAGATGCACACATCAAACATGGCAAAAATGACAAATGAGCATGTTCTGTTAACAGATAGCAGACAACATCCTATAGCACTCTTGCAACAATGATTCAGACATCAAGATGAGCTCAAATGAACATGATGCAATGGTATGAAATGAAGAACTCGTTGAGACGAACAATTTGACATGTTACACGCACAAAATGGAGCAGTATGCATGGAGATATGATGTGATGGACGTGGCATGATAATTTCAAAATATTCAGGGACTTAGTGGAAAAATTTGGGGTCAACCTCAGGCAGATCCAGAACGGAAGCACGCGGATCGAGGCAGGCGGCGGCTCTCGCCGAAGAGCGTCCGGAGGAGGGTCGGAGGAGGCGGCCCCGGCCCGGATCTCGCCGGATCCGGTCGGCGGCGAGCCGGGACGGCGGCAGGGCGGGGAGGCGCGGCCGGCAAGGCAGCGGAGGAGCAC
>NC_057798.1:279611122-279615643 GCF_018294505.1 Triticum aestivum
AGACGGGTCGGCGGCGGCGGCGAGCGGGCTCGCGCGGGCCCGCTTTGGGCCCCGCGGGACGTGGCGGTGGGAGACGCGGCGGGACAGGTGGCAGCGGCGGATTCGACAGGGCGGCGGCTGGACATGTCCGGGCGCGGGGTGGACACTTCCGGCGGCAGGAGGAGGAAGAGGCTAGGGTTTCGGGGAATTCATCCGCGAATTTGGACGGGAGGTACATATTTATAGATTCTGGGAGCTAGGAGAGTCCAAATGAGGCACAGTTTTCACCCATACGATCGTGATCGAACGACCAAGAGCATGGAGGTGGTTTGGATGGGTTTTGGGCCAGTTTGGAGGGGTGTTGGGCTGTAAAGAGAAAGGGGCTTTTGCGGTTACCCGGTTAACCGTTGGAGTATCAAACGACCTCCAAATGGCACGAAACTTGACAGGCAGTCTACCGGTGCTATACCAAGGCCGCTTGGCAAACCTCGGGCCATTCCGAGAATGTTTAACACCCGCACACGAAAACAAGGTCTAAGAGGGGCGACGGGCGCACGCAAGAGGTCTGGACTCCGAACGGACAACAGAGAGAACCGGGTGTCACGCCCAATATGCGACCCTATCCAAAAGGAACTCGAAGGTCCCACCAACGATAGACTCGCATATTGAAACTCTTTTGCAAGGTGGATATCATTACATCAACATTACATAATAGATGGGGATACATACATAAGGCATACAATGCCACATGAATACAACATCACAATACATAAGAGCATCATCTGACTACGGATGAAACACAAATAGAAACTCAAACGACATCCACCCTGCTAGCCTAGGCTGCCGACCTGGAACCTATCCCTGATCGAAGAAGAAGCAGAAGAAGAACTCAACGCAAGCAAGCATCGCTCTCGCGTCATGATCATCGCATAAACCTGTACCTGCAACTATTGTTGTAGTAATCTGTGAGCCACCAGGACTCAGCAATCCCATTACCATGGGTATCAAGACTAGCAAAGCTTAAAGGGAAAGGAAGGGGTAAAGTGGTGAGGTTGCAGCAGCGACTAAGCATATATGGTGGCTAACATACACAAATAAGAGCGAGAAGAGAAGCAAAGGAACGGTCGTCAGCTAGTAATGATCAAGAAGTGATCCTGAACTCCTACTTACGTCAAACATAACCCAGAAACCGTGTTCACTTACCGGACTCCGCCGAAAAGAGACCATCACGGCTACACACACTGTTGATGCGTTTTAAATTCGGATCTGGTGTCAAGTTATCTACAACCAGACATTAACAAATTCCCATCTGCCTATAACCGCAGGCACGGCTTTCGAAAGATTATACCCTGCAGGGGTGTCCCAACTTAGCCCATGATAAGCTCTCACGATCAACGAAGGATATTCCTTCTCCCAGGAAGACCCGATCAGACTCGGAATCCCGGTTTACAAGACATTTCGACAATGGTAAAACAAGACCAGCAAAGCCGCCCGATGCGCCGACAATCCCAATAGGAGCTGCACATATCTCGTTCTCAGGGCAACAGCGAATAAGTCAAGCTACGAGTAAAACCAGCCCTCGAGTTGCCCCGAGGTGGCCCCGCAGGCTGCTCAGTTCGGACCAACACTTAGACAAGCACTGGCCCGGGGGGGCTAAAATAAAGATGACCCTCGGGTTGGCCGACCCAAGGGAAAGGATAGGTGGTGGTGAGGCAAATGGTAAAACGAAGGTTGGGCCTTGCTGGAGGAGTTTTATTCAAAGCGAACTGTCAAGGGGGTCCCATAAATCACCCGACCACGTAAGGAACGCAAAATCCGGGAACATAACACCGGTATGACGGAAACTAGGGCGGCAAGAGTGGAACAAAACACCAGGCAAAAGGCCGAGTCTTCCACCCTTTACCAAGTATATAGATGCATTAATAATATAAGAGATATTGTGATATCCCAACAAAATCCTGTTCACCATGGAGCAATCTTCAACTTCACCTACAACTAGCAACGCTATAAGAGGGGCTGAGCAAAAGCGGTAACATAGCCAAACAACGGTTTGCATAGGAAAGGTGTCAAAGGTTAGAGGTTCATGGCAATATGGGATGGCTTGATAAACAGGTGATAGGCAACACAGCAAAGCGATAGAACGAAGCAACTAGCATAGCAATGATAGTAGTGAGATCCAGGGTAGCGGTCATCTTGCCTGAAATCCCGCAAGGAAGGAGAACGAGTCCATGAAGAAGGCAAAGGGAAGAAGCCGAACCAACCATAGACGAACGAATCCTCACGATCGCAACGAAACAGGAACTATCGAAAAGAAGCACACAACAAGGTAAACACACCACACATGAACAAGGCACGATGCACAAACAAGTATGATGCATGACAAAGCTACATGAAGCTACTCATGGCAAGGGATGATGCAAACAAGAGCAACACATCAAGGCAAGTTTAAATGAGGCCGGGAACAACATATAACAATTCCGGTAAGTCCTCATATGCATATTTCGAAGTTGGTCCAGATCTGAATAAACCTTATGTTCAAGTTGTTAAACAGCAAGTTAAGATGCACAACGATGATCTACATGAGATTCTAGTCAAGTTACATATAAAGTTCATTAGATTCGGAGCTACGGCCTAGAAGAGATGAGCAACACAAGATAAACATGGCATTGATGCAAAATGAACCCAAACATCAAGCAAACACACCAAAACAAGGATGCAACATGATAATATGAAGCTACATGCAAAACTAAGCAAGTTTCATATAATGTACACTCAAAACGGAGCAACGGTTCAAACACATACACTCCATACAAGTTTAAAGGACAAGCTGTCCAAAACAGCAACTAGGCATATTGCAAGCATCAAAACAACATGCTATAGGACCTCAACAAGAAAACAAAAGGCATGGGCATGATGTACAGGTAAATCATAACAAAACACGAACACTGAGCTATCTCCAGAAATCGCTAGAACATGCTCAAAAACACATGGTAAGATTGCAAATTATAACAATTCAGACTTTGCAGAAAATAACATCAGGTTGCAATGTTTAGAGCTATCAAACAACATGTTACAGGAACTTATCATGTCAAACAAAGGCATGGCATGAACCTACTAAATGCATAGATCAAAAGTCCCTTACTGACCATGAGCCAAAAAGGATCAGAAAATATGATGGCACCCATGTAAACATAGCAAGTTATAATACAGATTCATACATGACAGAAACAGAATTATGAAGGCATGTAGATGAGCTTGTGCAACTCACTACAGAGCAAAACATGGCATGGCAAGGCAACCAACAGTAAGAAGGCATGTTTGTGAAGATAAGAATGGCAATAGCAAGTCCATAGGGTGCATGGAACACTAGCAAAACACATGTCAACAACTGAAAATGTTAACAGGCTGACAGCAACATTATGAAGCAACTTTGGAGCAAGATATGAACAAGCTACAACAAGCTAAATAAATGCAACCAGTGGCATGGATGGATATAGCAAGACATGTATAACAAAACATAGAATGACTAGTAGCAGCATGTTTACGTAGCATCGCGAAATAACAGATTCAGCCTAGCAAAACAGCAACAGCGAGTACACTACTTAACAAGCTCGATTCACTCACCACAAGTCATTGCATGACAAGATAAGCATAGCATCATCAAGAAGACATGTTTGTGAAACAAACCAAGGCAAGAACAAGTTCATAGCATGCAAGGATCAACTATAGCAACCTTGGCTAAATTGAATAACATGTAAACAATCTGCCAGGAAACATTTTGGAGCAAAAGTAGAGCACGAAAATGACATGCTAGACTACTCCATAATTACAACCAGGGACAAGAATGGATAGACAATAACCATATGTTCAAAACACCCTTATTGAAGTATCTCAAAATATGCATGGATCTCTCTCTAGCATCATGTTTACATGGCATCAAAATAACAGCAGAACAGGGACTAAAATCAGCAACATCACGATGCCTAGTTTGCATGCTTGTGCTAGTCACCACATTGATCACAAAAATACATGGTAAGCACCTCTGTAAAGAAGACATGGCATAGTTAAAAACACATGTATACATCAACCTCATTGGATGCACACATCAATCAGGGCAAAAATGACAAAAGAGCTCGTTCTGATAACAGACAGCAGATAACATCATGAAGCACTCTTACAACGATGTTTCAGGCATCAAGATGAACTCAAATGAACATGATGCAATGGAATGAAATGATGTACTCGTTGAGACGAACAATTTGACATATTGCACGCACGAAACGGAGCTACGGATGCGAAGATGTGATGCGATGAAGATGCAATAATTTTATCACAGATTAAGGACTTGGTGGAAAAATGGGGGGGGAGTCAACCCTTGCTGAATCTGGATCTAAGGCGCGCGGGCTTCGAGGTCGCCGGCCGGAGCGGGCTCGTCGGAGCTCCGGCGAGGGAGGAGAGGCTGGGGCGGCGGCCGGAGTAGGACGGGACGGCAGCCGGCCGCGGGCGAGATCTGGCGCGGCGCAGGAGCGCGGCGGCGCGTGA
>NC_057798.1:279616282-279617388 GCF_018294505.1 Triticum aestivum
CGACCGGTCCTGCGCGGGCCCGCGATGGGCTCCGCGGGCCGGCAGCGCGGGGCGGCGGTGGGAGGTCACGTGGCAAGCCACGATTGGCTGCGCGCGCGGGCGCGGACGTGTCCGACATGGGGCGGACGCATCCGGTGGCGGCGGAGGGCGATTTCTAGGATTTGGACTGCGGGATTTCGGGGGGGGGGGATCACATATATATATATAGGTAGAGGGAGCTAAGAGAGTCCAAATGAGGAGCGGTTTTCGCCCACACGATCGTGATCGAACGACCGAGAGCATGGAGGGGAGTTTGCTGGGTTTTGGGCCACTTTGGAAGGGTGTTGGGCTGCAAAGAGAGAGGGGCTTTTACGGTTACCCGGTTAAGCATTGGAGTATCAAACGAACTCCAAATGGCACGAAACTTGACAGGCGGTCTACCGGTGGTATACCAAGGCCGCTTGGCAAGACTCGATCCATTCCGAGAATGTTTAACACCCACTCACAACAGGAGACAAAAGGGGAACGCCGGAGGGCATAGGAGTGCCGGATTGCGAAACGGACAATGGGGAAAATGCTCGGATGCATGAAATGAACACGAATGCAAAATGAAATGCACATGATGACATGATAAAATGCAACACGCAAGCAAATGACATGGCAACGACAGCGAATAACTGAAGGACACCTGGCGCATCGGATCCGGGGCGTTACACCGGGAGAACCCGAACGGATGCAAGTTTTGAAAAACATGCAGATGAACTGCAGATGATGACATGGCAAAATGCAACACGCAAGCAAATGACATGGCAACGACGGCGAATAACTGGCAGACACCTGGCGCATCGAATCCGAGGCGTTACACGCTACCCATCGGCAGACTGTTCAACCAGGTGCGGGCTGACCCTTGGAGCATGAGCGGCGCATAGCGCACGACGAGTCGGTGGTTGCCGCCTTCAATGCCGATGGCGGTGGAGCAGTCAGTGAGCCAGTCCTCCAGCTTCATGGTTCTGTTGTACTTGGGGGTGTCGCGGGGGAGCGTGAACCCACTGGGAAAGGGCTCGTCCCGGATGCGTGGGCCAAAGCACGCCAGCCTGACGGCGCCACTCTCTTCCACCTCCAGGGAG
>NC_057798.1:279617559-279618251 GCF_018294505.1 Triticum aestivum
TAGTTAGCAATGCATTAGAGTGTTGCATCATGTTTACTCTTTCATCAGAAACCTGAAATGGGGATGACAGAACCCCCAGCCCCCTCTGAAACCAATTAGGGTTTACTAAAAACTTTTTCAATGAACCTGAAATGCCCTTCTAAATTGCCCATCATTTTTGTCTTGGTTCAGAACCTCTGCCAAAAGTGATGCACATTTTCCTAGGCCATCTTAGGGTTTTTGAATTAAATCATAAATATTTGATTTTGGGCATTTAAAATTATATAAAATATTTAAATGCTCAAGTATCTCCAAACTAAAATGTTTCATGTTGGAAATAATCCAACTATGGACCATGAGTAGTTTGGTGATTTTAGGAGTTTCCTAAGTATTTTATTTAATTCAACAAAGTTGCAGAAGTATTAAAAAAACAGAAAACAAAAAGAAAATGGAAAAACTTACCTGACACCTGCTCCCGGCCCACCTGCCGGCCCAGCCCAGCGCCGCTCCAGCGAGCTGCTTGCCGGCCAGGCAGGCAGGCAGGTGCCCGACGGCGACCGCAGCGCGCGCCACGCACCTGCTCGCCGCCTCGCCGCTCCCCTCGCCCGGTGACGTCGTGGATCGGCCTCCCTCGCTCCCCCGAACCCCCCAGACACCCCCTCTCCTCTCCAGCTCCTCCCCCTCGCGCTCCCCCGCCATGACCGACGCCACCA
>NC_057798.1:279618601-279628735 GCF_018294505.1 Triticum aestivum
CGTGCCTTCGTCGTAGTCGTGCTCCCCGCCGCCCGTCCGTCCTCTCATCGTGTCCAGGAGCTCCGCCGCTGTCCATTCCATCGAGCAAGCCGAGCCCCGAGCGCTCGCAACGCCCGAGTCCACCGCAACGACCTCGCCTGAACCGCCGTCGCCGGAGATCCCCTTCAACGCCGTCGTCGCTCCGGTCCATCCCCGGCCGCACCAAGGGCTTCGTCGCACTCACTGTGAGCTTGGCCATCTTCCCCCCCCCCTTCTTTTCTTGCTCCCGAGCCGTGTAGCGACCTCCCGGAGCTCAACCGCACCCACCGTCGTGGAGCTCGTCGCCGACGTGCTCCCGGTCACCCTCCGGCCACTCCACGGTGTCCATCATGCTCACCGCGTCACGTAGCACCTAACTAGCTACTCCCCGCACCTCACCGATCCCCCTAGCGACAAGTTCGACTTTGGCCGAACTCCGGTGGCCGCCAAAGTCGTCGCCGGCGCCAACTCCGGCCACCCCGACCCCAACGGACTCCACCAAGAGCTGCGGCTCGTCCTCAGCTCCACTCCGGTGGTCTCCGCGACCCATTTGGCGGCCGAAACAGCCAAAACCACTTCCGCCGCCGCGTCGGGCTCGCCGGCGGCTAAACGCCGGTGCAGCCGACCCGGGTTTGACCACGGGTGGGCCCTGGTTGACTCCCCTGAGTCAATGACAGGTGGGGCCCAGCCCTGTTAATTAAACAGGTTTAGTTTTAATTAAACTTTAATTAATCTAATCACACTGACACGCGGGACCCACTGTCAGGTTTGACCCGGACGTGTCCCGTTGACCTGCTGACGTCACACTGACGTCAGGCTGACGCCATAATTGATTTTCCGGAATTAATCTAATATAGGAAATTCCAGAATATTGTTTAAACTTTAAAAATTCATAACTTTTATTCTGTAACCCCAAATCAGACAAATTATATATGAAAAATGATCAGAAAAATCCAATCTATCCATCTGTACTATTTTCATGCATGACTAAACAAGTTAACTTGATGTTTAATGAAAAACAAGGAAAAAACACTTTAAAGGGCCATGTATGAGTTTGAAATTTGAATCTTTGATTCAAATTGGTTCAAACCCTTCTGGTCTTAGTTGCATTAGCCCAACACACTCATATTGCCATGTTTCATGCATGCATCATATTGTTGCACATTGTTTGGTGATGGTTGTGTATCGGTGTTCTTTGCGGCAGGTTCTGCCTCCGAGGAGTACCGTGATTACCCTAACGAAGAACCGTATCAGTGCATCGAACCATCAGGCAAGCAACCAACCATTTGATCATATCAATACAATCCCATGTTCTTGCTCCTGCTCTCTTTTACTGCATTAAGACAACGCGTTTCAAACTGCTGTGTGCTACGGTAGTTGAACCCACTTCCTCTGCATGACCTGTCATTGCCACAGTAACTAGATGAAACCCACTAGCATGTGTAGGAGTTGATTGAGCCATATGAATGTGTTGTTCCTACCTTGCTATGCCTGCTATGCTTAGAGTCGTGTCAGGTCTGGTTCATCTAGGTGATGGGCTAGAGTGAAATGATTATGTCGGTAATGAGAGTGGTGTGGTGAACACGATTTGGTAAAGGTATCGATGAGAGGCCATGTAGGAGTACATGGTGGGTTGTTTCATTGAAGCTGACCTTAAGCACTGAGATCTGTATGTGTGATTTAAGAATCAGCTACTACCATGCATTGGGCCCGAAACCAATGGACCCTCTCGGCTTCTTATTCACCCTAGTTCTCCGTCCAGGAGTTGCAAGTAGTTTCTGGTGTTTGTAGCCTACTGGAGGCCGTGGACAGCGCTGATCGTAGGGGTGGGCTGTGATGCGGTAGGTACGTGGCCGGGTGTACCGACTACCCGTTAGGTATCTCGGGAACCCTGTTCACATCGTTCGGGGCCGTATGGGAAACCTCGGCCGGACTCCCTACGGATGGAACCTGGATAGGCGATAAACCTGGACTGGAGGCTTAGGTGATTAGGTAGGTCATGGCCGACACCCACGTTGGGCTTCCGCTTGAAGGTTGCCGAGTACATGTCGTGTAAACGACGGTAAGTGGTGAGAGCGTGTATGAAGAAGTACACCCCTGCAGGGTTATCATGATCTATTCGAATAGCCGCGTCCGCGGTAAAGGACTACTTGGTTGCCTATACAGTTCATAGACAAGTAAATGGAAACTACTAAAAGCCTCAAGATAAGTGTGAGTGCCGAGAATGGCTCTTCCGTAGGAAGACGGAGGTGGTTCCTCGGTAGTGTATTGAATTGGTGAGTAGTGGACTCGTGTACGCAAAACCATTTCAAGTTGGAGTCTCGTAGGTTAGCCTAGCCAAGAGTCAAAGCTGGCTTGCTGCAACAACTCCACCAACCCTTCTTGATAATATGCATGTATATAGGATCTGATGTAAGTCTTGCTGAGTACCTTTGTACTCATGTTGCTATAATTTACATTTTTTACAGAAGACGCTGCAACCCCTTCTGATGGGTTCTATGTAGACGTTGACATCAATGAGTAGGCTAAGGCCCAGGTGGTGATCCTGAGCTTGTGAAGGACCACGTAGTATAGCTAGGCTTTCCAAGCCTCTTTTATTTTTCTAGTTGTCTGTACTCAGACAAGTTACTTCCGCTGCTGGTTTGTATGACTGTATGACTTGAATGCTGGGTCGTGTGACCCGTACCTTTGTGTATGTTATGTATGGCTCTCTGAGCCTTAAATAAAGTACTTGTGTCATAGAGTCATGTTGTGATGCCTTGTTGTATTTGCACATATCGAGCATATTGTGTGTATGATTGAAATGCTTGGTATGTGTGGGATCTGACTATCTAGTTGTTTATCCTTAGTAGCCTCTCTTACCGGGAAATGTCTCCTAGTGTTACCACTGAGCCATGGTAGCTTGCTACTGCTCTGGAACACTTAGGCTGGCCGGCATGTGTCCTTCTTCGTTCCTGTGTCTGTCCCTTCGGGGAAATGTCACGCATTGAGTACCGGAGTCCTGTTAGCCCGCTACAGCCCGGTTTACCGGAGTCCTGCTAGCCCAGTGCTACAGCCCGGACCCACTTTCTGATGACCGACACGTTCGTTGCTGGGTCATGGATGCCTGTCCCTGTAAGTCTGTGCCACTTTGGGTTTACAACTAGTCATGTCAGCCCGGGCTCCTTAACATATGGATGCTAGCGACACTATCATATACGTGAGCCAAAAGGCGCAAACGGTCCCGGGCAAAGGTAAGGCGACACCCGTGGGGATACCGTGCGTGAGGCCGCAAAGTGATATGAGGTGTTACAGGCTAGATCGATGTGTCATTGAGTCGGGGTCCTGACAGCGTTGGCATCAGAGCCGGACTGCCTGTAGGTTGTCCAAGCCAAACTGGTCGATGTTGAGTCTAGAAATTCTTTAGTTATATGTAGGGGAATTGTTTGTGGGTGGAACGTAAGGCTCTTTTTACTCCTTTATCTTATGACATTCTGATCTGAGTCAGTCTATTCTTCCACCGGGGGTTAAGGAATTAGGATCTATTCTCTCTATCAGGATCACGTGTTACTAATCAGTAGTACCTTATAGGTTTGATGGATACAAGCCTAGTTCAGTTCTACTACCACATTATGTTGTTAGGATGGACTCAGAACCTTGATATGATGATGTTGAGTGTGTATGAAATCCTTTGTCAAATGTCTCAAAATCCTTCTTGAGCATTTACAGCTATTATGCTGCCGAAATTTTGCTAGAAATTCTAATGCCTTTGCATTATGATTGTGCTTTCAGATGGCCACTCGCGACCTCAATCAAGTGGTTCGCCTGACTCGATGCCTAGATGTACCCGGCCATACTGCTATGTTGGTCAGGGTAATGACTGAGGCTGGATACCGTTGGTATCCTGAGTACACGGTCGAAGAGCAATTCCGAGACTTTAATCAAAGCCAGTATCTCTGCACTGTCAGGATATTTCCATCTTATCCTGGGTCCACCGAGCCCCTTCACTGCTCCTATGGACTTGGGGTTACTATTGAGATGGCTGTGCAGGACGCCTCCTACTCTATGATGACCATCATGCGAGTGAGGTCTGGTCTATTTCGGGATTCTGATTTCCGGTATATGCCAGGATCACTTCCGGGAGCACAAGGGTATCTCCAGGCTATCTATGCTGACCCCACTCAGGAGGATTCACGGACTCGCACCACTGCTGAGATGCTCGAGGATAAGGACCGCGAAAATCGGGCCTTGAGGTTAGAGCTCTTCAATACCCGTGCTGACCATTGGGCCACATTGACTCGGTTTGCACCGGCGGTGCAAGCTGGATATTCGGATATGCGCGATCTCTATCCTATGAGATCTGCTCTGCCAGACGTGATGGGTTGGCGTGATGTAGGAGGCATCACCCCACCTCGCGGTCCCCGCAGGCCACCGTCTGTTGGTCCAAGACCTCATCCTAGCCCCTATGGTCCGCAAGCTCCGCGAGATCGTCTGTTCCCGGATGATCATGTTGAGCTTCCAGGCTATGGAGGTGACTTCTACGAGGACTACTACGGATCGGTCTGAGTTAGTGGTAGTATCACTAGTTCGTGTTAGCTGTGTCGTCTATCGTCCTGCGTGACTTGTGGGATATGACCTAGCTGTATCGCCTTCCGGAGGTGTAGAAAAATAATGTATAGGAGCTGGGAATGCCTCCGATGAGATGTAATCCTCTTTTCACCATAATAGTACCTTGTTTGGTCTTGTACTAAACCCTGTATGGTGTGTATGACGATGGAATAAAGAAGCAGTTTCTGTATCTACCATGTCGTACGGATGATCATCTTGCATTCCGAGTTATTCCTTACATTCTGTATCCTATGTCGGAATTTTATCATTCTGACTAAATCATTGTCTTGTTTACCTAGGATGGTCAACACGCGCACTAACCCTGCTCCTCAAGAGCAGGCCGAAGGCAGTGAAGTCAGGAATGCAAATCTGCCTCATCCTCCTTCCCTAGCCGAGGTTATGATGGAAGCCGAAAGAAACAAGCGGGAGACCAACCGTTTGTTGGAGCGTATTGAACAGAACACATCACACCATCAGAGGACTAACGTGGTGTCACTCAGTGATTTCATCAAGTTACATCCACCCACGTTCCACCACTCCGTCGAGCCTCTCGACGCTGATGACTGGCTTCGCAGTATCTCTCACAAGCTGCGTTCCGCGCTAGTAGCTGAGGCTGACAAGGTCACCTTTGCTGCATATCATCTTGAAGGCCCCGCCAGTCTATGGTGGGAGAATTATGGAGCTATGCGCCCAGCGGGCCATGTCACTACTTGGGCTGAATTCAGCGAGGCTTTCCGTGAACATCACATTCTGGAGGGTCTCATGGACCGTAAATGTGAGGAATTTTGCAGTTTCACTCAGGGCCGACTCTCTGTGGATGCTTACAGCAGGGAGTTCGGTAACCTCGCACGATATGCAACTGAGGAAGTTTCTACCGATGCCAAGAAGCAAGCAAGGTTCCGTAAGGGGCTTAGTCCTGAGCTTCGCCGCGACCTCCGTCTGCATGAGTGCACATCCTTTCAGAAACTTGTTAACAAGGCCATCAGTGCTGAGACTAGTCAGACTGATTATGACGCAACACGCAAGCATGGCCGTGACATGGGTTCCTCATCCGGTGCTGGTCCTCAGAAGCGCCGCGTGTGGGTGCCCAACACTGCCCTGCCACCCAGGTTCACACCGAGGCCATCCTTCCAGGCGCCTCGCCCCGTTCAACAGTCTGCACCAGCCAAGCCCTATGGTGTTCCAACCAACAATGCTCCTCCACGTACCAGTTCCGTGACTTGTTTCAAGTGAGGGGAATCTGGCCACTATATGCGTGAGTGTCCCCAGACCAACCCCAACCAATCTGCTAAAGCTGTTGCCGTGGCAAGCCGACAGGGAAAGTGTTCCACGCCAAGCCGGCCACCGCTACACGTGGCCATGTCAACTGTATCTCTGCCGAAGAAGCTCAAGAGGATCCCAACGTCGTTCTTGGTACGCTCCTTGTTAATTGCCACCCGGAATCTGTTCTTTTTGATACAGGAGCCTCTCATTCATTTATATCCGAGAACTATGCTCGTTTGCATAACACCGCATTCTGTGACATGCCATCCACTATGGAAATTTCTACTCCCGGTTCTAGATGGCAGACCTCCAGGGTAAGTTATGGAAATGAAATCCAAGTCGACAGACTTGTTTTCCTTGCATCTTTGGTAGCTCTCAAATTTTCAGATATTAATATCATTTTGGGTATGGACTGGATGTCATCTCATCATGCCAAAATTGATTGCTTCTCTAGGACTGTTCAACTCACTCATCCTTCGGAGAAGATAGTCAATGTCTTGACCCGATTAGCCAAGCGACAATTATATTCTCTTAACGCCAGCCCTTTGCCAGACCTTGAGGACGTTCCGATAGTCCATGACTTCCCGGATGTCTTCCCAGAGGAATTGCCAGGTGTTCCACCTGACAGGGATGTTGAGTTCGTAATAGACCTCATTCCAGGAACCGTTCCGATTGCTAGAAGACCCTATAAGATGGCACCACTAGAACTAGCCGAGCTTAAGAAACAACTCGATGAGTCCTTGAAAAAGGGTTTCATCCGACCTAGTTCATCTCCATGGGCTTGCCCCGTCCTCTTCGTCAAGAAGAAGGATGGTACGAACCGGATGGTTGTAGATTATCGACCTGTCAATTTGGTCACAATCAAGAACAAATATCCGCTCCCCAGGATCAACGACCTGTATGATCAGCTCGCTGGATCCTCAGTCTTCTCCAAAATGGATTTGAGGTTAGGCTACCATCAAATCAAAATCAGGAACGGGGACATTCCTAAAACGGCCTTTGTTACTCGTTATGGCCAATACGAGTACACCATCATGTCCTTCGGTTTAACCAACGCTCCAGCCACCTTTTCTCGGTTAATGAACTCAATCTTCATGGAGTATTTGGATAAATTCGTCGTGGTTTACCTCGATGATATACTCATCTACTCCAAGAACGAGGAAGAACATGCCGAACATCTAAGGCTAGTGTTGAAGAAACTTCGAGAGCATCATCTTTGTGCCAAATTCTCTAAATGTGAATTTTGGTTGTCAGAAGTGACCTATCTGGGTCATGTAATATCTGGTAAAGGTATTGCTGTTAACCCTGAGCGAGTTCAAGCCGTCCTTAATTGGACTCCACCTGAATCGGTCAAGCAAGTTCGGAGTTTTCTGGGCTTAGCGAGCTATTGTCGTCGCTTTGTCGAGAACTTCTCCAAAGTTGCTAAACCTCTAACCGAACTCCTCAAGAAAGATAAAAAGTTCGAATGGACTCCACAATGTGAGCACAGCTTTCAGGAACTGAAAAGACGCCTGACTTCTGCTCCCGTGCTGGTACCGCCAGACTTCTCTAAGGACTTTGTTATCTACTGCAACGCCTCGCGACAAGGATTAGGTTGCATTCTCATGCAAGATCGACATGTAATTGCTTACGCTTCACGGCAATTGGACCCACATGAGGAGAATTATCCTACTCATGATCTAGAGCTTGCAGCCGTAGTCTATGCACTTAAGACCTGGCGACATTACCTCCTCAGTAACCGTTGCGAAATATTCACTGATCACCAAAGTCTGAAGTACATTTTCACCCAACCGGATTTGAGTCTCAGGCAAAGACGTTGGGTTGAGTTGATCACAGATTTCGACTTAGGAATAACTTACACCCCAGGGAAAGCCAACGTCATGGCTGATGCGCTAAGTCGTAAATCTTATTGTAACAACCTAATGCTACAACAAAGTCAACCGCTTCTCCATGAGGAATTTCGGAAGCTTAACCTTCACATTGTTCCTCAAGGTTTTCTTTCCACCTTGGTGGCGAAACCTACCCTTACGGACCAGATCATCAAAGCACAGAAGGTAGATCCGGGAATTTCCCGCATCAAGAGAAACATCAAGAAAGGAGTTGCGAATTGTTTCTCCATTAATGATCAAGGGGTCGTATACTTCGGGAATCGACTAGTGGTTCCCAAAGTGCGAAACCTGAGGCGATTGATCCTTAAGGAGGCTCATGAATCTCCTCTCACCATTCATCCCGGTAGTACTAAGATGTATCAGGACCTACGCCAGAGGTTCTGGTGGACTAGGATGAAGAGAGAAATTGCTCAGTATATTGCTAGCTGCGACGTCTGCCGTCGTGTAAAAGCAGAGCATCAACGGCCTGCTGGCACCCTTCAACCCTTAGCTATTCCTGAATGGAAATGGGATAAAATTGGTATGGACTTCATTACCGGTTTTCCCAGGACCAAAATAGGGAATAATGCTATCTTCGTCGTTGTTGATCGTCTTTCCAAAGTGGCCCATTTCTTACCTGTTCGCGAGAGTATAACCGCTAGTCAGCTGGCAGACTTATACATCTCCCGAATAGTGTCTCTCCATGGTGTTCCCTTGGAAATTAACTCGGATAGAGGAAGTCTTTTCACCTCTCGATTTTGGGAAAGTTTCCAAAACGCTATGGGAACCCGCCTTTCCTTTAGCACCGCTTTTCACCCTCAATCGAGTGGTCAAGTGGAACGCGTCAACCAGATCCTAGAAGACATGCTTCGAGCCTCTGTTATCTCATTCGGAATGGATTGGGAGAAGTGCCTTCCATTTTCCGAATTCGCTTACAACAACAGCTATCAATCTAGCTTGGGTAAAGCCCCTTTTGAAGTCCTCTATGGACGACGGTGTCGAACACCCCTTAACTGGTCAGAGACCGGGGAAAGACAATTCTTTGGCCCGGATATGATTCAGGAAGCAAAAGAACAAGTTCGCATCGTTCGTGAAAAGTTGAAAACAGCCCAATCTCGTCAAAAGAGTCAATATCACCGAAAACATAAGGCTATGACTTTCGAGGTTGACGAGAAGGCTTACCTTCGGGTTACCCCTCTGAAGGGAACCCATCGTTTCGGTATCAAAGGCAAATTGGCTCCTCGTTATATTGGACCTTTTCGCATTCTCGCTAAACAAGGAGAAGTTGCCTACCAGTTGGAACTACCTCCGCACCTCTCCAGAGTCCACGATGTCTTCCACGTTTCTCAACTCAGGCGTTGCTTCTCGGATCCTATCCGTGGAGTGGACTACGAAACGCTTGATCTCCAAGATAATCTTACATATCGAGAGTACCCCATTCGTATCCTCGATCAGGCCGAGCATACCACTTGACATCATAATATCAAGTTTCTCAAAGTACAATGGTCGCACCATTCTGAGGATGAAGCAACTTGGGAAAGGGAGGATCGTCTTCGACTTGAGTATCCCGCCTTCTTTCCGGAGGAACCCAAATCTCGGGACGAGATTCTTTTGAGTGGGGGTGAGTTGTCACACCCTAGTTAGCTATGCATTAGAGTGTTGCATCATGTTTACTCTTTCATCAGAAACCTGAAATGGGGATGACAGAACCCCCAGTCCCCTCTGAAACCAATTAGGGTTTACTAAAAACTTTTTCAATGAACCTGAAATGCCCTTCTAAAATGCCCATCATTTTTGTCTTGGTTCCGAACCTCTGCCAAAAGTGATGCACATTTTCCTAGGCCATCTTAGGGTTTTTGAATTAAATCATAAATATTTGATTTTGGGCATTTAAAATTATATAAAATATTTAAATGCTCAAGTATCTCCAAACTAAAATGTTTCATGTTGGAAATAATCCAACTATGGACCAGGAGTAGTTTGGTGATTTTAGGAGTTGCCTAAGTATTTTATTTAATTCAACGAAGTTGCAGAAGTATTAAAAAACAGAAAACAGAAAGAAAATGGAAAAACTTACCTCACGCCTGCTCCCGGCCCACCTGCCGGCCCAGCCCAGCGCCGCTCCAGCGAGCTGCTTGCCGGCCAGGCAGGCAGGCAGGTGCCCGACGGCGACCGCAACGCGCGCCACGCACCTGCTCGCCGCCTCGCCGCTCCCCTCGCCCGGTGACGTCGTGGATCGGCCAACCTCGCTCCCCCGAACCCCCCAGACACCCCCTCTCCTCTCCAGCTCCTCCCCCTCGCGCTCTCCCGCCATGACCGACGCCACCACCGCCGTGCCTTCGTCGTAGCCGTGCTCCCCGCCGCCCGTGCGTCCTCTCATCTTGTCCAGGAGCTCCGC
>NC_057798.1:279629096-279668945 GCF_018294505.1 Triticum aestivum
CTCCCGAGCCGTGTAGCGACCTCCCGGAGCTCAACCACACCCACCGCCGTGGAGCTCGTCGCCGACATGCTCCCGGTCACCCTCCGGCCACTCTACGGTGTCCATCATGCTCACCGCGTCATGTAGCACCTAACTAGCTACTCCCCGCACCTCACTGATCCCCCTAGCGACAAGTTCGACTTTGGCCGAACTCCGGTGGCCGCCAAAGTCGTCGCCGGCGCCAACTCCGGCCACCCCGACCCCAACGGACTCCACCAAGAGCTGCGGCTCGTCCTCAGCTCCACTCCGGTGGTCTCCGCGACCCATTTGGCGGCCGAAACAGCCAAAACCACTTCCGCCGCCGCGTCGGGCTCGCCGGCGGCTAAACGCCGGTGCAGCCGACCCGGGTTTGACCACGGGTGGGCCCTGGTTGACTCCCCTGAGTCAATGACAGGTGGGGCCCAGCCCTGTTAATTAAACAGGTTTAGTTTTAATTAAACTTTAATTAATCTAATCACACTGACACGCGGGACCCACTATCAGGTTTGACCCGGACGTGTCCCGTTGACCTGCTGACGTCACACTGACATCAGGCTGACGCAATAATTGATTTTCCGGAATTAATCTAATATAGGAAATTCCAGAATATAGTTTAAACTTTAAAAATTCATAACTTTTATTCTGTAACCCCAAATCAGACAAATTATATATGAAAAATGATCAGAAAAATCCAATCTATCCATCTGTACTATTTTCATGCATGACTAAACAAGTTAACTTGATGTTTAATGCAGAACAAGGAAAAAACACTTTAAAGGGCCATGTATGAGTTTGAAATTTGAATCTTTGATTCAAATTGGTTCAAACCCTTCTGGTCTTAGTTGCATTAGCCCAACACACTCATATTGCCATGTTTCATGCATGCATCATATTGTTGCACATTGTTTGGTGATGGTTGTGTATCGGTGTTCTTTGCGGCAGGTTCTGCCTCCGAGGAGTACCGTGATTACCCTAACGAAGAACCGTATCAGTGCATCGAACCATCAGGCAAGCAACCAACCATTTGATCATATCAATACAATCCCATGTTCTCGCTCCTGCTCTCTTTTACTGCATTAAGACAACGCATTTCAAACTGCTGTGTGCTACGGTAGTTGAACCCACTTCCTCTGCATGACCTGTCATTGCCACAATAACTAGATGAAACCCACTAGCATGTGTAGGAGTTGATTGAGCCATATGAATGTGTTGTTCCTACCTTGCTATGCCTGCTATGCTTAGAGTCGTGTCAGGTCTGGTTCATCTGGGTGATGGGCTAGAGTGAAATGATTATGTCGGTAATGAGAGTGGTGTGGTGAACACGATTTGGTAAAGGTATCGATGAGAGGCCATGTAGGAGTACATGGTGGGTTGTTTCATTGAAGCCAACCTTAAGCACTGAGATCTGTATGTGTGATTTAAGAATCAGCTACTACCATGCATTGGGCCTGAAACCAATGGACCCTCTCGGCTTCTTATTCACCCTAGTTCTCCGTCCAGGAGTTGCAAGTAGTTTCTGGTGTTTGTAGCCTACTGGAGGCCGTGGACAGCGCTGATCGTAGGGGTGGGCTGTGATGCGGTAGGTACGTGGCCGGGTGTACCGACTACCCGTTAGGTATCTCGGGAACCCTGTTCACATCGTTCGGGGCCGTATGGGAAACCTCGGCCGGACTCCCTACGGATGGAACCTGGATAGGCGATAAACCTGGACTGGAGGCTTAGGTGATTAGGTAGGTCGTGGCCGACACCCACGTTGGGCTTCCGCTTGAAGGTTGCCGAGTACATGTCGTGTAAACGACGGTAAGTGGTGAGAGCGTGTATGAAGAAGTACACCCCTGCAGGGTTATCATGATCTATTCGAATAGCCGCGTCCGCGGTAAAGGACTACTTGGTTGCCTATACAGTTCATAGACAAGTAAATGGAAACTACTAAAAGCCTCAAGATAAGTGTGAGTGCCAAGGATGGCTCTTCCGTAGGAAGACGGAGGTGGATCCTCGGTAGTGTATTGAATTGGTGAGTAGTGGACTCGTGTACGCAAAACCATTTCAAGTTGGAGTCTCGTAGGTTAGCCTAGCCAAGAGTCAAAGCTGGCTTGATGCAACAACTCCACCAACCCTTCTTGATAATATGCATGTATATAGGATCTGATGTAAGTCTTGCTGAGTACCTTTGTACTCATGTTCCTATAATTTACATTTTTTTACAGAAGACGCTGCAACCCCTTCTGATGGGTTCTACGTAGACGTTGACATCAATGAGTAGGCTAAGGCCCAGGTGGTGATCCTGAGCTTGTGAAGGACCACGTAGTATAGCTAGGCTTTCCAAGCCTCTTTTATTTTTCTAGTTGTCTGTACTCAGACAAGTTACTTCCGCTGCTGGTTTGTATGACTGTATGACTTGAATGCTGGGTCGTGTGACCCGTACCTTTGTGTATGTTATGTATGGCTCTCTGAGCCTTAAATAAAGTACTTGTGTCATAGAGTCATGTTGTGATGCCTTGTTGTATTTGCACATATCGATCATATTGTGTGTATGATTGAAATGCTTGGTCTGTGTGGGATCTGACTATCTAGTTGTTTATCCTTAGTAGCCTCTCTTACCGGGAAATGTCTCCTAGTGTTACCACTGAGCCATGGTAGCTTGCTACTGCTCTGGAACACTTAGGCTGGCCGGCATGTGTCCTTCTTCGTTCCTGTGTCTGTCCCTTCGGGGAAATGTCACGCATTGAGTACCGGAGTCCTGTTAGCCCGCTACAGCCCGGTTTACCGGAGTCCTGCTAGCCCAGTGCTACAGCCCGGACCCACTTTCTGATGACCGACACGTTCGTTGCTGGGTCATGGATGCCTGTCCCTGTAAGTCTGTGCCACTTTGGGTTTACAACTAGTCATGTCAGCCCGGGCTCCTTAACATATGGATGCTAGCGACACTATCATATACGTGAGCCAAAAGGCGCAAACGGTCCCGGGCAAAGGTAAGGCGACACCCGTGGGGATACCGTGCGTGAGGCCGCAAAGTGATATGAGGTGTTACAGGCTAGATCGATGTGTCATCGAGTCGGGGTCCTGACAGGGTTGGTCGGGTCCGCGTCGGTTTTCCGGGGTCGGCTCGTCGCCTAAACCGGTAGCGGCCGTTGGGGCCAGGTCGCAACGGGTCCGGTTGCGGTCGGAGTGTGCCTCGCCGGGTGGTGAGGACGCCGTGTGCTGATAATCGCCGGGTTCGCCAGCGCGGGAGGAGCCGGATCCCGCCGGCTAGGCGAGTTGATTGAGGCAGTCCTGCTACGCGTTGGTCGCGTCGAGGAGGTCGTTCATCCGCTTGATGGGCTCCCTTAGTTCCTCGCCCGTGAGCTGGTCTAGGCCGACTATGGCCGCTTGGGCGGCGCACATGTTCTTCATGGGAGTCTCACAAACGGGCGGCATGGCGCCAAAGGCGCGGCTGATCGTGCCTACCCGGGCTCCACATCGGTGACCCGGCTTGGCTCGACCGCGGTAGGCGTTAAGCCGCAGGCGGCGTTGTGCTCCAGCTGAGTGGAATCCAGGCGACGTTGTGTCGCGGCGATCATCTCGGTCAGGTCCAGCAGGTGCTGGTGGTTCTTCTCGAGCCGGGCCCGGGCCTTGTTGACGTTGGAGGCGTCGATGTCGGTGCCGATGAGGATGCGAAGGCTCTGCATCGCGGCACACAACAGGTTGGGCGAGGTGGCCCGACCCGTAGCGGCCTTGGCTTCGGCAGCCTTCCTCACTGCGCTCGACGAGGAGGAGGCGTTGGTGCCGGTGACGAAGACCTCCATGTGGACGTCCATTGCCTCGGAGGGAGTGCTGCTGCCGAGATAGAGGGGGGAGTTGGAGAAGTCAAGTACCTCGCTGGGGTACTCATCGGCCACAGGCGCATCGGAGATGCGCAGCACGGCGAAGGAGGCGATGAGCGCGTCGATCACGTCGTCCGCCAGCGTGACTGTCTTGTCAGAGTCGGAGAGGAGCCCCATCTGAAGCATTCTCCTGGCCAGGACCTCAAGCCACCCCACGGTGGGCGCCAACTGTCGTGGTGGGTGCACGGCAGATATCATGGGATGGCTAAAGAGAGGAGGAGGCTCGAGGGCACTAGTGAGCTCCAGAGGTGAGGTTGGCATGAGCGAGCGCGGGACACAAGACATACCATGGTTCAAGGCTCCCCGGAGAGATAATACCCCTAGTCCTGCCGAGTGTGGTTTATATGTAACAATACAGAGTTGCTCCTAGAGCTGTGTGGAGGAAGAAGGAAGGCAGGGCAGGGCTTAGGCTGTTCCTTCTCCCTTTGTGTTCTACTGATCAATTGGCTACTTCACTGTGTGCTTGCGCATATTCATGAGGGCTCCTGGGGGGGTTTTATTAGGCCAACCCCCCAGGGGTACAATGGTAATGTTACAAGTCCGTAGGGCCAGGTTGTCAGTGTTTGGGAACCCAGTGCTAGGACGCGCCTGGTGCCTGTGGTTCGCCGGATTCCCCTAGGTGCGGGCCCCACTTGCCTAGGGGCACTGTTCACCGTCTTGTCGATCGTCAGGGAGTGGCCGAGTCGAGTCGGATACAGTGGCACCCCGTCAGGTCGCCGCTTGCTGGCGTCAGCAGTGATGATGGGGGTACTGTTGCCACGCCGGCCCTGCTGAGCGGGCAGGTGAGGGGCACTGTTGCTACGCACCAGCTGAACAGAGGCATGGGCGGGGCACTATTGCCTCGGTCATCGCTAGATGGAGACTTGTCCCATCGTACGGCCTGGATGGGTTGGGAGCTGACCCGCAGCTGGGTTGAGGAACACGGCAAGGGTGGAGCTAGCTTGTTGGGGAAGACTTGGTGTGCCGGGTTCAGCTGCCTTGAGTTGGTTGTTGGGGCCGAGTCAAGGATCTTGGCCGGGTCGGAGAGTTCGGCCAGGTCGAAGGGCTTGGCCGGGTTGAGCAACCCAGCCAAGCGTGGGCCGGCTTGAGGGGCGATGTTGGCCCCGTTGTTTTTGAAAATGATCCGGGTTCTCTTGCCTGCCTGGGTTCATCCCCCTGACAAAGCTGATGGATGGGAAGGGATTGTCGGCAGCCGGCCTCCCCACCGCGACGAAGGCGCCGCACTGGGCTGCCTTCCCCTTGGCCTAGGTGCTGATGACCCACAAATATAGGGGATCTATCGTAGTCCTTTCGATAAGTAAGAGTGTCGAATCCAACAAGGAGCAGAAGGAAATGATAAGCGGTTTTCAGCAAGGTATTCTCTGCAAGTATTGAAATAAGTGGTAACAGATAGTTTTGTGATAGGATAAATTGTAACGAGAAACAAGTACCAAAAGTAAATAAAGTGCAGCAAGGTGGACCAATCCTTTTTGTAGCACAGGACAAGCCTGGACAAACTCTTATAATAGGAAAAGCGCTCCCGAGGACACATGGGAATATCGTCAAGCTAGTTTTCATCACGCTCATATGATTCGCGTTCGGTACTTTGATAATTTGCAATGTGGGTGGACCGGTGCTTGGGTGTTGTTCTTACTTGAACAAGCATCCCACTTATGATTAACCTCTATTGCAAGCATCCGCAACTACAACAAAAGTATTAAGGCAAACCTAACCATAGCATGAAACATATGGATCCAAATCAGCCCCTCACGAAGCAACGCATAAACTAGGGTTTAAGCTTATGTCACTCTAGCAACCCATCATCTACTTATTACTTCCCAATGCCTTCCTCTAGGCCCAAATAATGGTGAAGTGTTATGTAGTCGACATTCACATAACACCACTAGAGGTTAGACAACATACATCTTATCAAAATATCGAACGAATACCAAATTCACATGACTACTAATAACAAGACCTATCCCTTGTCCTCGGGAACAAACATAATTACTCACAAAGCATATTCATGTTAATAATCAGAGGGGTAATAATGTGCATAAAGGATCTGAACATATGATCTTCCACCAAATAAACCAACTAGCATCAACTACAAGGAGTAATCAACACTACTAGCAACCTACTAGCACCAATCCCGGACTTGGAGACAAGAATCGGATACAAGAGATGAACTAGGGTTTGGAGATGAGATGGTGCTGGTGGAGATGTCGATGGAGATTGCCCTCTCCTGATGAGAGGAGCGTTGGTGATGATGATGGTGATGATTTCCCCCTCCCGGAAGGAAGTGTCCCCGGCAGAACAGCTCTGCCGGAGCCCTAGATTGGTTCCGCCAAGGTTCTGCCTCGTGGCGGCGGAGTCTCGTCCCGAAAGGTTGCCTTCTATTTTTCTCATCGAAAGACTTCATATAGGAGAAGATGTGCGTCGGAGAGCCACCAGGGGGCCTATGAGGTAGGGCAGCGCGCCCAGGGGGGAGGGCGCGCCCCCCACCCTCGTGAGCAGGGTGTGGGCCCCCTGGCCTTCATCTTTGGCGATGATTTTTCTTTATTTATTTTAAGACATTTCGTGGAGTTTCAGGACTTTTGGAGTTGCACAGAATAGTCCTTCAATATTTGCTCCTTTTCCAGCCCAGAATTCCAGCTGCCGGTATTCTCCCTCTTCATGTAAACCTTGTAAAATAAGAGAGAATAGCCATAAGTATTGTGACATAACGTGAAATAACAGCCCATAATGCAATAAATATTGATACAAAAGCATGATGCAAAATGGATGTATCAACTCCCCCAAGCTTAGACCTTGCTTGTCCTCAAGCGAAAAGCCGATAACAATAAATATGTCCTCATGTTTAGAGGTAGAGGCGTCGATAAAAATAAAATACGAACATGAAGGCGTCATGATTATTTCATAACAGCAACATATAAAGATTTTGTCATATGATTACTTATGTTCAAGTGATGATCCTTTCACAAAGCCAAAGTATGAATCAGAAACCTTATTGAGCACCAACAAATTATACCCTCAGTCATTGAAGCAATTGCAATTTATCATAACATCAGAAAGAGTCGATGTCAGAGCTAAAAAGCAAGTCCACATACTCAACTATCACTTAGTCCTTCATAATTGCTAACACTCACGCAATACTTGTGGTTACGGAGTTTTAGTCGGACACAGAGAAAGATAGGGGCTTATTGTTTTGCCCCACAACCTTTTACAGGGTAACGTCAACAATAATAATTCATGCTCCCCTACATCCGATTAGATATATATATCATGTTCTTTCCAACATGCTGAGCTTGCCAAAGGATAAAATAAAAAAGGAAAGGTGAAGATCACCGTGACTCTTGCATAAGGTAGAGGATAATGATAAAAGATAGGCCCTTCGCAGAGGGAAGCAGAGGTTGTCATGCGCATTTAGGGTTGATGCACAAAATCTTAGTGCAAAAGAACGTCACTTTATATTGCCCTTGTATGTGAACCTTTATTATGCAGTCCGTCACTTTTATTGCATCCACAAAAAGTCCGTACAAAGTTTATTTTCTCCGCACTAATAAGTCATGCATATTTAGAGAGCAATTTTTATTGCTTGCACCGATGACAACTTACTTGAAGGATCTTACTCAATCCATAGGTAGATATGGTGGACTCTCATGGCAAAACTGTTTTAAGGGTATTAGGAAGCAGAGAATTTGGCTAGCATGAGGGGGAAAGGCAAGCTCAACACGGTAGAGGATCCACGACAACATACTTTATCTCAAATGTAAGAAAACATAACTCATTATGTTGTCTTGCTTTTCCAACATCAACTCTTTAGCATGTCATATTTTAATGAGTGCTCCCAATCATAAAAGATGTCAATGACAATATATCTATATGTGAAACCTCTCCTTCCTTATTACTTCCTATTAATTGCAACGATGACCAAAGCTATATTTTCCAACTCCCAACAACTTTTAATCATCATACCCTTTCTATGTGGAGTCATTACTTTCACTAAGATCAATATGAACTCTTTGATTCTTTTTATTCTTTTTCTTCTAATTACCCAAAATCATGGCAAAATACTCAAGCCCTTGACTCGACACTAATCTTTATTATATAGATCACGGACTCGATTACAAAGAAGGATCATAAAGCAAAACTCAAAACTAGATCATGCCATGACTTTATTCTACTAAATCAAGATACTACTAAAAGGATCGAACTAAGAAAAACAGTAAAGATAGGAGTTGTGATGGTGATACGATACCAGGGCACCTCCCCCAAGCTTGGAAGTTCCCAAGGGGAGTGCCCATCCCTAGGTGATTATTTCCTCGGAGGTGCTGGAGGTGTTGCATTTTTCTTCTCCAGCTTGTGTCTGAGGCTAAAATTTTCCTCCCTTAGATCCTCATTCTCGAGCTCAAGTTTCATTATCTTTTTGCATAGTGCTGCCTTGCTGTCCTGCGAAAAACGAGGTGGGATAGATTGGACCTTAGGGAGGATTGATTTCTTGAACTCCACATGCATATCACCAGGTTGAGGTAGGGGATAGTCCTCTTCGTTGGAACTCGTTTCCTCCTTCCTCTTTGGATCATAGTCTTCCTCTTCCTCCATGGTCCAGCCATAATGCTCCGCATCCCCATATACTTTTGGATTTGCAATATAATCAGCCGTGTAGCTCTCTCCCTCTGAATCTTGGGAAGACATCTTGCTCTAATCTGCAGCAGCAACAGCTCGAAACAAAAACAGAGGATATTTGCGTGATACGAGAGTCAAAACCTTCGGGAGTATATATAATGAATTTTTACCAACCAAAATACGTATCGTGCAAGAAAACGGAGTCTGGAGGGCACACGAGGTGCTCACGAGGTAGGGGGCGCGCCCAGGGGGGTATGGCGCGCCCTCCACCCTCGTGGAGGCCTCGTGTCCTCCCCGGACTGCTACTTATTTTTCTATTTTTCTAAATATTCCAAAACAGAGAAATATTGCCTTAAAAATTGTTTTGGAGTCGGTTTACTTACCATACCACATACCTATTCCTTTTTGGAGTTTGGAACGTTCTAGAGAGTGTCCCTTATGTACTCCTCCGGGGTTACGGTCTCAATAATATTAGTTTCAACATTTATAGGATTTCCTGAAATATAGTTTGACCGTTTACCACCTTCGGATTTGTGCCTTCGAAGTTGTTGATTTTTATGGCACCGGAATGATAGACCTCCTCGATAACGTAGGGACCTTCCCATTTGGAGAGAAGTTTTCCTACAAAAAGTCTTAAATGAGAGTTGTATAGCAATACATAATCACCTACATTAAAGTCACGTTTTTGTATCCTTTTGTCATGCCATCTTTTAACTTTTTCTTTAAACAACTTGGCATTTTCATAAGCTTGGGTTCTCCATTCATCTAGTGAGCTAATATCAAATAACCTCTTCTCACCGGCAAGTTTGAAATCATAGTTGAGCTCTTTAATAGCCCAATATGCCTTATGTTCTAGTTCGAGAGGTAAGTGACATGCTTTTCCATAAACCATTTTATACGGAGACATACCCATAGGATTCTTGTATGCAGTTCTATAGGCCCATAATGCATCATCAAGTTTCTTGGACCAATTCTTTCTAGACCTATTGATAGTCTTTTGCAAAATTAATTTGAGCTCTCTATTGCTCAATTCTACCTGACCACTAGACTGCGGGTGATAAGGAGATGCAATTCTATGATTAATGTCATATTTAGCAAGCATCTTATGGAAAGCACCATGAATAAAGTGTGAACCACCATCAGTCATTAAGTATCTAGGGACTCCAAACCTCGGAAAAATAACTTCCTTAAGCATTTTAATAGAAGTGTTATGATCAGCACTACTAGTTGGAATAGATTCTACCCACTTAGTAACGTAATCAACAGCAACTAAAATATGTGTATAACTATTAGAGGCAGGAAAAGGTCCCATATAATCAAAGCCCCAAACATCAAATGGTTCAATAACAAGTGAATAATTCATAGGCATTTCTTGACGTCTGCTAATATTACCAATTCTTTGAAATTCATAGCAAGACAACACAAACTTACGGGCATCCTTGAAGAGAGTAGGCCAATAAAAACCGGATTGCAATACCTTATGTGCAGTTCTATCTCCAACGTGGTGTCCTCCATAAGCTTCGGAGTGACACTTGCATAGGATCTGTTCCTGCTCATGCTGAGGCACGCAACGTCTAATGACACCATCTACTCCTTCTTTATAAAGATGTGGGTCATCCCAAAAGTAATGTCGCAAGTCATAGAAAAACTTTTTCTTTTGTTGGTATGTGAAGCTAGGTGGTATAAATTTAGCAACAATATAATTAGCATAATCAGCATACCATGGAGTGCTACGAGAAGTGATTATGACATTTAATTGTTCATCGGGAAAGCTATCATCAATAGGTAGTGGGTCATCAAGAACATTCTCTAACCTAGATAAGTTGTCTGCAACGGGGTTCTCAGCTCCTTTTCTATCAACAATATGCGAATCAAATTCTTGGAGCAAGAGAACCCATCTAATAAGCCTAGGTTTTGCATCTTTCTTTTCCATAAGATATTTAATAGCAGCATGATCTGTGTGAATAGTTACTTTAGAATCAACAATATAGGGTCTGAATTTATCACAAGCAAATACAACTGCTAAGAGTTCCTTTTCGGTAGTAGCATAATTTCTTTGAGCGTTGTCTAGAGTCTTACTAGCATAATGGATAACATTCAATTTCTTATCAACTCTTTGCCCTAGAACAGCACCTACAGCATAATCGCTAGCATCACACATAATTTCAAAGGGTAAATTCCAATCAGGTGGCTGAACAACAGGTGCAGAGACTAATGCTTTCTTAAGTATTTCAAATGCTTCTACACAATCATCATCAAAGACAAATGATACATCTTTTTGTAATAAATTAATCAAAGGCCGAGAGATTTTTGAGAAGTCCTTAATGAACCTCCTATAAAATCCGTCGTGACCAAGGAAACTTCTTATACCTTTGATGTCCTTGGGACAAGGCATCTTTTCAATAGCATCAACCTTGGCTTTATCAACTTCAATACCTCTTTCAGAAACTTTGTGCCCCAAGACAATACCTTCATTAACCATAAAGTGGCACTTTTCCCAATTCAAGAGAAGATTAGTTTCTTCATATCTCTGCAAAACTCGAGCAAGATTGCTCAAGCATTCATCAAAAGAGGAACCATAGACGGAAAAATCGTCCATGAAAACCTCACAAATTTTCTCGCAAAAGTCAGAGAATATAGCCATCATGCATCTTGGAAAGGTAGTAGGTGCATTACATAAACCAAAAGGCATACGTCTATAAGCAAAAGTACCAAAAGGGCGTGTAAAAGTAGTCTTTGATTGATCTTTAGCCGACATAGGTATTTGAGAAAAATCGGAATAACCATCTAGAAAGCAATAATGTTTATGTTTGCATAATCTTTCTAGCATTTGATCAATAAAAGGTAAGGGGTAATGATCTTTCTTAGTAGCCTTATTTAATTTGCGGAAATAAATTACCATCCTATATCCTGTGATAATTCTTTGCGGAATCAATTCATCTTTATCATTAGGGACAACAGTAATACCTCCCTTCTTAGGGACACAATGGACAGGACTTACCCACTGACTATCAGCAAAGGGATAAATTATACCTGCCTCCAAAAGCTTGAGTATTTCCTTTCTTACCACTTCTTTCATTTTAGGATTCAAACGTTGCTGAGGATCAC
This sequence comes from Triticum aestivum, assembly GCF_018294505.1. Lineage (NCBI taxonomy): Eukaryota > Viridiplantae > Streptophyta > Magnoliopsida > Poales > Poaceae > Triticum > Triticum aestivum. The sequence goes on from NC_057798.1 coordinate 279,640,694, forward strand.
AAACTGGTTTGGCATCAGCCTCCAAATTTATTTTATGTTGACATAGAGTGGGACTGATGCCCTTAAGATCATCTAGAGTATATCCAATAGCGGCACGGTGCTTTTTCAGAGTTTTCAATAATCTTTCTCCTTCATGCTCTGAAAGGTTAGCACTAATAATGACAGGATATATTTTCTTTTCATCAAGATACGCATATTTAAGATTATCAGGCAATGGTTTAAGCTCAAACACGGGATCACCCTTGGGTGGAGGAGGATCCCCTAGGATTTCAACATGCAAATTGTGTTGCAGAATATGTTCATGTTTAAAGAATACTTCGTCTATTTCCTTTCTTTCATTCATGAACATATCATTTTCATGGTCTAGCAAATAATGTTCTAAAGGATCACTAGGAGGCACGGCAATAGAAGCAAGACCAATAATTTCATCCTTACTAAGCAATTCTTCCTCATGATGTTGTTTACTAAATTTAGAGAAATTAAACTCATGAACCATATCATCCAAGCCAATAGTAACAACATTCTTTTTGCAGTCTATCTTAGCATTAACAGTATTCAAGAAGGGTCTACCAAATATAATGGGACAAAAGCTATCTTGTGGAGAACCAAGAACAAGAAAATCAGCAGGATATTTGGTTTTTCCACACAAGACTTCAACATCTCTAACAATCCATACTGGTGAAATAGTATCTCTATTGGCAAGATTAATTGTGACATCAAATTCTTCTAACTCAGCCGGTGCAATATCATGCATAATTTCTTTGTATAAGTCAATGGGTATAAAACTAGCACTAGCACCCATATCACACAAGCCATGATAAGAGTGATCTCCTATTTTAACAGAAATAACAGGCACGCCTACCACAGGTCTATGTTTGTCTCTATCACAGGGTTTAGCAATTCTAGCAGTTTCACCAGAGAATTGAATAACATGCCCATCAATATTATCAAACAAGAGATCTTTAACAATAGCAATATTGGGTTCTACTTTGACTTGCTCAGGAGGTGCATAAGTCCTAGTATTGCTCTTACAAACAACAGTTGAAGCTTTAGCATGATCCTTCATTCTAACAGGGAAATGTGGTTTCTCAACATAAGAAGTAGGAACAATAGGATCATTATAAGTGACAATCTTTTCTTCAACTTTAATAGGTGCATCTATGTTTACTTATATGGGAGGATGATTTTAAACCACTTCTCCTTGGGGAGATCAGCATAAGTAGCAAAAGATTCATAGAAAGAAGCTACTATCTCAGATCAAGTCCATATTTAGTGCTAAACTTACGGAAAATATCGGTATCCATAAAAGATTTAACACAATCAAACTTAGGTGTCATACCTGACTCCTTACCTTCGTCGAGGTCCCAATCTTCAGAGTTGCGTTTAATTCAATCCAATAAATTCCATCTAAATTCAATAGGCTTCATCATAAAAGAGCCAGCACAAGAAGTATCGAGCATGGTGCGATTGTTACCAGAAAGCCGAGCATAAAAACTTTGCATAATCACTTCTTTTGCGAGCTCATGATTGGGGCATGAATATAACATTGATTTAAGCCTCCCCCAAGCTTGAGCGATGCTTTCTCCTTCGCGAGGCCAAAAATTATATATATAATTGCGATCACGATGAACAAGATGCATAGTTGAATACTTTTGATGAAATTCCAATTTCAATCTTTTATAGTTCCATGATCTCATATCATCACATATCCTATACCATGTCAATGCGTCTCCCTCCAAAGATAAAGGGAAAGCCTTCTTCTTAACAACATCATCAGGTATACCTTCAAGCTTAAATAGTCCACAAACATCATCCACATAGCGTAGATGTTCGTCAGGATGCTTTGTTCCATCTCCTATAAAAGTGTTAGCTAGCAGTTTTTCTATCATACCCGAAGGAATCGGAAAAGGAGTTTCATTTTCAGTAGGATCAGTAGGTTCAGTAGGTTCAGGAGCAACTCTTGGCTCAACTTGACGGGGTGAAGATACCTCGAACAAGCCCCTCACACAATTACTTTCCATAGTAACAAGTGATAGAAAATTTCAGCACCCTAAATAAATTTTTTCCTTACCAAATTCCACCTACCAAAGGCGCTTCACTCACCAGCAACGGCGCCAGAAAAGAGTCTTGATGACCCACAAGTATAGTGGATCTATCGTAGTCCTTTCGATTAGTAAGAGTGTCAAACCCAACGAGGAGCGGAAGGAAATGATAAGCGGTTTTCAGCAAGGTATTCTCTGCAAGTACTGAAATAAGTGGTAACAAATAGTTTTGTGATAGGATAAATTGTAACGAGCAACAAGTAACAAAAGTAAATAAAGTGCAGCAAGGTGGCCCAATACTTTTTGTAGCAAAGGACAAGCCTAGACAAACTCTTATAATAGGAAAAGCGCTCACGAGGACACATGGGAATATCGTCAAGCTAGTTTTCATCACGCTCATATGATTCGCGTTCGGTACTTTGATAATTTGATATGTGGGTGGACCGGTGCTTGGGTGCTGTTCTTACTTGAACAAGCATCCCACTTATGATTAACCTCTATTGCAAGCATCCACAACTACAACAAAAGTATTAAGGTAAACCTAACCATAGCATGAAACATATGGATCCAAATCAGCCCATCACGAAGCAACGCATAAACTAGGGTTTAAGCTTCTGTCACTCTAGCAACCCATCATCTACTTATTAGTTCCCAATGCCTTCCTCTAGGCCCAAATAATGGTGAAGTGTTATTTAGTCGATGTTCACATAACACCACTAGAGGTTAGACAACATACATCTTATCAAAATATCGAACGAATACCAAATTCACATGACAACTAATAGCAAGACTTCTCCCTTGTCCTCAGGAACAAACGTAATTACTCACAAAGCATATTCATGTTCATAATCAGAGGGGTAATAATGTGCATAAAGGATTTGAACATATGATCTTCCACCAAATAAACCAACTTGCATCAACTAGAAGGAGTAATCAACACTACTAGCAACCTACTAGCACCAATCCCGAACTTGGAGACAAGAATTGGATACAAGAGATGAACTAGGGTTTGGAGATGAGATGGTGCTGGTGGAGATGTTGATGGAGATTGCCCTCTCCCGATGAGAGGAGCGTTGGTGATGACGATGGTGATGATTTCCCCCTCCCGGAGGGAGGTGTCCCCGGCAGAACAGCTCTGCCGGAGCCCTAGATTGGTTCTGCCAAGGTTCCGCCTCGTGGGGGCGGAGTCTCGTCCCGAAAGGTTGCCTTCTATTTTTTTCTCATCGAAAGACTTCATATAGGAGAAGATGGGCATCGGAGAGCCACCAAGGGGGCCCACGAGGTAGGGGGCGTGCCTAGGGGGGAGGGCGCGCCCCCCACCCTCGTGAGCAGGGTGTGGCCCCCCTGGCATTCATCTTTGGTGACGATTTTTATTTATTTATTTTAAGACATTTCATGGAGTTTCAGGACTTTTGGAGTTGCGCAGAATAGTCCTTCAATATTTTCTCCTTTTCCAGCCCAGAATTCTAGCTGCCGGCATTCTCCCTCTTCATGTAAACCTTGTAAAATAAGAGAGAATAGCCATAAGTATTGTGACATAACGTGAAATAACAGCCCATAATGCAATAAATATTGATATAAAAGCATGATGCAGAATGGACGTATCAGGTGCCGAGCTTGGTGTAGAAGAACTCTCCCAAAGCTCGAGGGTGGGGAGGATGCCGAGGTAGCCTTCACAGAGTGACGAAGACTGATAGCAGCACCACCGTGTTCGGCGTGAGGTGGTGCGGCTGGAGCCCGTAGAACTACAGGAAGGAGAAGAGGGAGCTGCTCCCTGGCAGGCCGAAGCCGCGCAGGCAGTGCGACCGGAAGATGACGCGCTCGCCTTCCTCTGGCTCCGGCAAGATCTCCCTCTTGGGCGCCAGGCGTAACTTCACGAAATCCTCGTCGGGCAGCCGCCGCGTCCGGCGGAGGAAAGTGATGTGATCCTCATGGACATTGGATCCGTCCCACGCTCCAAGCCCTCCATGAGCGCTTGAAGCTTGGCGGAGGATAGGTGCGGCGGCGAATGCGCGAACCCGCGGCGGAGCAACAGAGTTGCGGGGTGACTTGCGACGGCAGCGGCAAACCGGAGTGATAGTAGAGAGAGGCAGGAAGAAGATGGCAAAGGAGGAAGAGGGCGCGCGTGCGTCTGCCGCTCCCCTCCTCCCCCTACTTATAGCCCTAGGAGGCAGAGCCGAGGGGGCGGGGCGTGGGGGGGTCGTCGGATTAATTGCACCCACGTCCCCACGACCACGCATTTAATGCGCCATAATAACATGCCTTTACCATTCCCAGAATGCCAACCATTCGCCTCGGCCATAGCGGATCTGCACGTGGGCTGAGGCGCGGTACTGGCGGGCCCCAGCCTGTGGCAACGTCCCGTCGCGCGCGTGGGTTGGTAGGCTAGCACCAGCCGGCTGGTGCCGCGGTGGCTTGTGGACAGCGGGCGGCCGACTCGACGCCCGGCGAGCGCGCCACCTGGCTCCCGCCTTCATATTTGGAAATCATCAAGACGGCGTGCCTGGTCATGGCCGACTCCTGGTAAACGGCTCTTCAGAGTGGGAAGCTGTTGTGGCTTCTCACCCTTTTCCGCCGCGATGCCCCACCAGCTTCAGGGAGTACTGTGGGAATAAATGACCACGGGTAGCCCTATCTGCTCCCCATGACGTTTCAAGACATCAGGGCCGACTGCGCCCCTCAAGCTTCAAAAGCAAAGGGCCGGCTTCTTGGGACCAGCTGGTCCAAGTGGCCTGCTACAGGAAGGCGGCAAGGCCCAAAGAGCAGCCCGAGAGTGGGCCGATTCCTAGCAGGCGGCCACCAGAGTGGCAGACTCCTAGCAGGCGGCCCACCCTCACACTCTCAAAGTTTGCACCCACATAGCAGTGACGAGACGGGGCATGGCTACAATGTAGCCTGCCACCCCCAAATCCCGGAACGGGCATGGCCACAGTGCAACATACCGGGCGACCATCCCTGGCCCGGCGCAGCACTGTTGCCACGCTGACTATGACATCATCGATGGTAGGGCTGCCATATCCCACGACAGGCTGTCGGTATGGCTTGCAGGCGGCAGGCCCTACCTACCCGTGAGATACCATAGGACGGCATCCCTAGACCAGTCGGCATAGGGGGAGGCCGACTCCCAACAGCCGGCCCTCCCCCTCCCTAGAAGTTTGTGCGCCATCAACCAGATAAGACGGGGTGTGGCTACAGTGAACACCCACCAGGCGGCAGTACTGTAGCCACGCTCTCCCCGACCAAGCCATCATCATCAGGCGCAAGGCAACTGTAATGAGCAGCCGACAGGGCCCACGGGCAATGAGCCCAACCTGTCGGCCGAGAGCCCGGCAGCCGGCAGGACCCACCAAGCGACGGGCCCCAGCGGCCGGCGGAGAAGCCGGCAGCCATAGACACTGACGGCCTGGGCCTACACCCAGCCGGACTAACATTGTACCCGTGTGGGGTAGGCCTATATAAACCCCCCAGGGCACCCATGCAAAGGGTTCAGCCTCTCAGATTACACAGACACCCACGTAGAGAGAGGAGTAGAGCTAGTCTTGCCCTTCTTCCTCATCTAGCCGAACAGCTCAAGGAGCGCCCTTGTAGACCCTTGTTGATTTAGTGATCATGCGGAGACCCCGCAGAGCAGGACTAGGGGTGTTATCTCCTAGGAGAGCCCCGAACCTGGGTAAGATTCGTCGGCGTGCATGTCTACGCCTTATCCCGTTTCCAGGCACCGGCGACGTATTACTAGATCCCACAACGATTAGCCATCCTTTGGCATATGTCGCACCAACCACCCGACAGAACCTTGCGTGGATGTTGCTGCATAGATGGTTGCCGGGACTACCATGGCAAAGGGTAAAGTTCGGGGCTAGGCAACAGCTGTTGCCAGGGAAACATAGGTTCCTGCCCGGCAGACTTCTCCAGGTACTTCATTTGTTCCTTCTTTTCTTTCTTGCTCTGGTTGCTTCTCCTGGCTTCTCTGTTTTTTAAGACATTTGCTTCTTCGTGATTCACCAGCTCTCTCATATGCAGCACCTCAAACCGAAGAACCAGACCTACTGGAGGTGGTGGCTGATATAAGAAGGGCCGCCGCAGATAAAGCCGTAGAGCTTGCTGTTGCTGAGGAACAGGATCTTGCTGCCGGGATACGCAGGGTTCCATGGCGGTAAAGGAGCATTCTCCGGAGGACTTCCTGGCAGGGGAAGTGGCCGTCAAGGTGAAGATCCCTCTCCAGACCATGGGCCCACCCCCCGCCACTAGGACCGTCACGGAGATCCCGCCATTCTCCTCGAGCATGCTGGCCATGGTGCTGTCGCCACCTAGAGCTCGAGCCCCCAGCCTGTCCCTGATGACAGATGCTGAGCTTGATCAAGAGCTCAAATGTCTCCTGGCTCAGCTTTATCAGGGAGGTGGAGAGGCCGACGACTGAGCCATCGTTGCCATGGACTTGTCCTTCATGGAACCATGGCGGCGGGTGTGAAAGAGATGTAGGCCCGGCACAACTAGAAGTGACAGGCGCTCAAGGATCAGCACAAGTCCATTGACAGGATGAACCAAAAGTTGAAGGACAAAGGCCTGGAGCTGCACGCGTGGCATGACAAGCAATTCAAGGTGCTCTTGAGGCAGCAAGAGATGCTCCAGATGACGTGGGAGGACGTCATGGCTTGTGAGGAGCGCCTAGCAAACCGCAAGTCGTCCCTGGACGCTAGAGAGCAAGAGATCTCCCTCCAGGGGGAGAAGCTCGAAGACACTCTTCGCGCCAAAGATGATGATCTGGAGGCTCTTGTCCGCCAGCACACTAAGGATCTAGAGGACAAGCATGGAGTAGCCCTGGACGCCATTGCCGCTGACTCTGGTGCCCAGCTGAAGAAGCTCACTGATGACCTGGCTGTCGCATCCACCGCCAAGACTGATCTTGACCAGCAGGTGTATAAGTTGGCAAAAGATCTTGCCGGGAACGCCAAGGAGTTGGAAGCTGTCAAGGAAGAATCTCGCAAGGCAGAGGCTCTCTTGGTTGATGTGCAGTCGCAGCTCTCTTCCAAGACTAAGAGTCTTGAAACTGCCAACGGCAACATCTCGGACATGAAGGCGAGGATTGGCACATTGGAGCGCTCGGCGGAGTCACTTTAGTCCCGCCAGTAGTTGTTGTCCAAGGATTTGTACACCGCAAAGCGTCTCCGGCAGGATGCCAAGGACAAGCTGAAGAATCAGGTTAATCTGAGCAACCTCTGGATCAAGAGCCTGGTCGACGTGGCCGAGCGTCTCGGAGCTTTGGCTGTGGTGATGTGCATGGACGGCCCAGTCTTCTCGGCTTGCAAGCAAGAGGTCCCAAGCCCGGCAATCAAGTGTTCTCAAATCTTTAAAGACTCAATTCGATAAGATAACTTCAAAGGGAAAACTCAATCTTTTATAAGAAGGTAGAGGGGGAGAAACATCATATGATCCAATTATAGTAGCAAAGCTCGCGATACACCAATATCGCGCCGAATTAAGAACACGAGAGAGAGAGAGAGAGAGAGAGAGATCAAACACATCACTATGGGTACATAGCCTTAGCCCCGAGGGTGAACTATTCCCTCCTCATCATGGAGAGCAACGGGATGATGAAGATGGCCATCGGTGATGATTGCCTCGTCCGGCAGGGTGCTGGAACAGGGTCTTGATTGGTTTTTGTTGGCTACAGAGGCTTGCGCAGCAAAACTCCCGATCTAGATTCTGTTCTGGAAGTTTATGTATTTACTAGAATTTTTGGCACCGGTTCCACGTCGGGGGGTCTCTGAGTCAGCCACGAGGTAGGGGGCGCTCCCAGGGGGGTAGCGCGCGCCCTTCGCCCTCGTGGATGAATCGGGACTCTTCTGGCCCAACTCTTTTGCTTCGGGGGCTTCTTCTAGTCCATAAAAAAACTTCGGTAATTTTCAGGTCAACTGGACTCCGTTTGATATTCCTTTTCTACGATTCTCGAAAACAAGGAAGAAACAGAAACTGGAACTGGGCTCTAGATTAATAGGTTAGTCCCAAAAATCATATAAAATAGCATCTAAATCCATATAAACATCTAAGATGGATAATATAATAGCATGGAACAATCAAAAATTATAGATATGTTGGATATGTATCAGTGCATTCTATGATGTCTCTTACCGATTTGCATTTATTATTTTGGGGTTATGCACTAGAGACAGCTGCATTCACATTAAATAGGGCATTTTCTAAATCCGTTGAGATGACACCGTACGAACTATGGTTTGGCAAGAAACCTAAATTATTGTTTCTTAAAGTTTGGGGATGCGGCGCTTATATCTAAAGGCTTCATCCTAATAAGCTCAAACCCAAATCAGAGAAATGCGTCTTCATAGAATACCCTAAGGAAACTATTGGTTACACTTTCTACCACAGAACCAAAGGCAAGATTTTTGTTTCCATGAATGGGTCCTTTCTAGACAAGGAGTTTCTCTCGAAAGAAGTGAGTGGGAGGAAAGTAGAACTTGATGAGAAAATTGTACCTTCTCTCGAATTGGGAAGTAGCACATTAGAGAAAACCATCACCGTTATGCCTACACCAAGTAGAGAGGAAGCTAATGATAATGATCATGAAACTTCGGATCAAGTTACTACTGAACTTCCTAGGTCGACCAGAACATGTTCCGCACCAGAGTGTTATGGTAATCCTGTCCTGGAAGTCATGTTGTTAGACAACGGCGAACCTACAAACTATGAAGAAGCTACGACGAGCCCAGATTCTGACAAATGGGGTGAGGCCATGAAATCTGAGATAGGATCCATGTATGAGAACAAAGTGTGGACTTTGGTGGACCTGCCCGATGATCGGCAGGCATTGGGAATAAATGGATCTTCAAGAGGAAGACGAACGCTGATGGTAATATCATTGTCTACAAAGCTCGACTTGTCGCAAAAGGTTTTTGACAAGTTCAAGGGGTTGACTACAATAAGACTTTCTCACCCGTAGCAATGCTTAAGTCTATCCGAATCATGTTAGTAATTGCTGCATTTTATGATTATGAAACTGGCAAATGGACATCGAAACTAAATTCCTTAACAGATTTCTTAAAAAAGAGTTGTATATGATGCAACTAGAAGGTTTTGTCGATCCTAAAGGTACTAACAAAGTGTGCAAGCTCCAGTGATCCATTTATGGACTGGTGCAATCATCTCAGAGTCGGAATATACACTTTGATGATTGGTATGTCTCCAACGTATCTATAAATTTTTATTGGTCCATGCAGTTATATTATCATTCTTGGATGTTTTACAATCTTTTTATAGTCATTTTATATAATTTTTTGGTGCTAACCTGTTGACATAGTGCCCAGTGCTAGTTGATGTTTTCCGCTTGTTTTTTACATCGCAGGAAATCAATACCAAACGGAGTCCAAACGCAGCGAAAGTTTTTGTGTATTTTTTCTGGACCAGACGACACAAGATGGGCCGAAGAAGTACCAGAGGGGTGCCCCGAGGGGGGTACCACCCTCTAGGGCGCACCTGGGGGCCCAGGTGCACCGAGGTGGGTTATGCCCACCTCGGTGGCCTCCCACGCTGCCTCTTTGCTCTATAAATACCCCAATATTCAAGAAACCCTAGGGGAGTCGACAAAAATCAATTCTAGCCGCCGCAAGTTCTAGAAAACACCAGATCCAATCTAGACACCATCACGGAGGGGTTCATCATGTCCATTGGTGCCTCTCCAATGATGCGTCAGTAGTTCTTTGTAGATCTACGGGTCTGTAGTTAGTAGCTAGATGGCTTCCCATCTCTCTCTCTCTCTCTCTCTCTCTCTCTATATATATATATATATATATATATATATATATATATATCTTGATTCTCAATACAATGGTCTCTTGTAGATCCATATGATGTAAGTCTTTTTGTGGTGTGTTTGTTGGGATCCAATGAACATTGAGTTTATGATCAAATCTATGTTTTTATCCATGAAGCTTATTTGAGTCTTCTCTGAGCTCTTATATGAATGATTTATTATAGCCTCGTATTTATTCTCCGATATTTGGTTTTGTTTGGCCAACTTGATCTATTTATCTTGCAATGGGAAGAGGTGCTTTATGATGGGTTCGATCTTATGGTGCTTGATCCCAGTGATAGAAGGGAAAAAGACACGTATGTATCGTTGCTATTAGGAATAACAACATGTGGTCTATTTATACATAAATAGATATTGTCTACATCATGTCATCGTTCTTATTGCATTACTCCGTCTGTCCATGAACTTAATACACTAGATGCATGCTGGATAGTGGTCTATGTGTGGAGTAATAGTAGTAGATGCATGCAGGAGTCGGTATACTAATCTTGGACTTGATGCCAATATAATGATCATTGCATGGATATCGTCATGATTATTTGAAGTTCTATCACTTGCCCAACAGTTATTGTTTTCCCAACAGTTTGTTATTTTTCTCGAGAGAAGCCACTAGTGAAACCTACGGCCCCCGGGTCTCTACTTCAATATATTTACCTTCGTGATCTATTTTATTTGCTATTATTTTTAGTTCTATTAAAATAAAAATACCAAAATACTTTGCTGCACTTTATTTTATTTGCGATCTATTTATCCAATCTATTACAACATTATCCCGTCTCCGTGCCAATCTCTGGCGCCGTTGCCCGAAAGGGATTGACAACCCCTTTAACACGTCGGGTTGTGAGTATTTGTTATCTGTGTGCAGGGGTTGTTTACATTGTTTTGCGTGGTTCTCCTACTGGTTCGATAACCTTGGTCTCGTCACTGAGGGAAATACCTACCGTCGCTGTGCTCCATCATCCCTTCCTCTTTGGGGAAATACCAATGTAGTTCAAGCAGACATCAATGATGTGATCAAAGCATATGGTTTAATAGAGACTTATGGAGAAGCCTGTATTTACAAGAAAGTGAATGGGAACTCTGTAGCATTTCTGATATTATATATGGATGACATATCACTGATTGGAAATGGTATAGAGTTTCTGGATACCATAAAAGGATACTTCAATAAGAATTTTTCAATGAAAGACCTCGGTGAAGCTGCTTATATATTGGGCATCAAGATCAATAGGGATAGATCGAGACGCTTAATAGGACTTTCACAAAGCACATACATTGACAGAGTTTTGAAGAAGTTCAAAATGAACCAGTCAAAGAAAGGGTTCTTGCCTGTGTTCCAAGGTGTGAAGTTGAGTAAGACTCAAAGCCCGACCACGACAGAAGATAGAGAGAGAATGAAAGTCATTCCCTATGCCTCATACATAGGTTCTATAAATTATGCCATGTTGTGTACCAGACCTGTTGAGTGCCTTTCCATGAGTCTGGCAAGGTGGTACAATAGTGATCCAGAAGTGGATCACTGGACATCGGTCCAAATTATCTTTAAAGAGGACTAAGGAAATGATTCTCGGTTATGGAGGTGATGAAGAGTTCCGTCATAAAGGGTTACGTTGATGCAAACTTTGACACCAATCTGGATGACCCTGAGTCTCAATCTAGATACGTATTGAACATGGGAGTAATTAGCTAGACTGGCTACATGCAGAGCATTGTAGACATTTTTTTTTGAAAAATACATACGGATCTGAATGTGGCAGACCCGTTGACTGAACCTCTTTCACAAGCAAAACATGATTACACCTTAGTACTCTTTGGGTGTTAATCACATGGCAATGTGAACTAGATTATTGACTATAGTAAACTCTTTGGGTGTTAGTCACATGGCAATGTGAACTATGGGTGTTAATAACATGGTGATGTGAACTAGATTATTGACTCTAGTGCAAGTGAGAGACTGATGGAAACTAGAAGAACGCCTGTGCGTTGCGACGGGGCCACATTAACTTTAAGAGTTCAATATTACGACATTGGCGACCTTTTTTACCATCAAATCATCACACACACACTGTCTCCCCCTCCCTCTTCCTCACACTCTCTCCCCCTCTCTCTCTCTAACACACACACACACACACACATAGCCTATTCTCCCCGCCAATAAGACTTACTCAATTGTCAATAATGTGTGGACTTGTGGTGAGCTTGACTGAACTAATGGATAGTGTGATATATTCCCCAATCATTTAACAATAAAATTTCAGAAATGGGAAGATTATGTAACACCTCAAGTCGTTAGCTACAGTGACCTCCCCCTAATGATGCCATGTCATCAGGCTTGCTAAGCCAAACTTCCACTTGATTAAAATCAAAGCCCAATTCAAATTTAAAATAAAGTCAAATAAATTATTTCGTCAAACAGTAAAACTAAAATGTTTGCCATATTCTATAAATTCCATTGATCTTTGACATGTTGAGCCCAACATTATTTGACCCAAATATTAAATATTGTCAAATTAATAAGAGGTCCAACAGTAGTTAAAATAACCAATTAAATATAAACCTAATTTTATGTATTTCCATTTGGCCCCAAACTTTTTGTGCCACCTAAAAATATTGTGCTCGAATTGTGTGCATAGTTTCACAATTAACAAAATCCATTTAGTTGATATAAGAATAAGTAGAAAATGGTGTTAAAAAGGAGAAACGGATTACAATACATTAAAAACCAAAAAGACGATGAAAAAGGGGATTCCCCTACCCCCCGGGCCTGGCCACCGTACCGGCCGAGTGGTCCAGTCCCCGCACGGTCGTCTTCTCCTGTTCCCCGAACCCATCGCTACAGAGTCAGGCTCCCGCCCGACCACCTTGCCGGCATCAAAGGGGAATGCATAAGGGTGACACCCTGCCTCCCCCGCCCCCATGGCCTCACTCTCCTTGACGCCCCCTCCCAAATCCACTTCTCCTCCTCGCTCGCTTGATCCCGGTGATCTGGATGAAGTCAGATGCCACGGCCACCATGACCGACCCCGTCCACACGGCCACTGCCCTCCCTACTGGGTAGGAGCTTGTCGAGGAGCTCCGAATGCCTCTGCTACTTTGTCTGCGCCAACGAGATCAAGTCCAGCACCCCCAGATCGACGTTGTTGCCATCTTCCTCAACCTTCGGCCACCGCGACATTGTCGTTCGATCAGCGCCGCCCCGAGCTCCCTTGTCTTCCCCTAGGGTGCCATTGACACCGTCGTGATCTCCTCTTGCCTTTCCCTAGTTTCCCCTCTCGTTTTCTCTCGTTAGGTATTTCACCGTGGCCGAGAACCGTCGCCCGCCATGACCATTACAGGGGTATCCACTGAGCTCCTTGGATTGACCCCATGGCACATGCCCGATCCTATGCGCGCCCATGGCCGAGCCTTCAGCTCTTCTTCCGCGCCCACGGGGCCACTCCCTCTCTGGCTCTCCATGCCCACGCACGTTCCACACCGCGTCTGTTGCGCCCGCCGTTGCCATCACGCTCACCACAGCCATCGCACCATTGTGCCCCGTGTGACGCACACCCTGGCCACGCGTCACACTCTCGCTGGCTGCACTCGCCCCTTCTGCTGCCGCCTATCCCTTCGCTCGCCCTGCTGTCGCGCCCCTGCCTCGCGCCGCCTCCTGTCACGGCCATCTTCTGCTGGCCGCCCCCTCAGCCACGCTGGCCGCATCTCTTCCCTCCACCGTCGGCCGCTCGCCTCACCTGTTGCGTGCTTCTTCCTGCTGCTATGTGCTGCTCTACCACTGGTATGTTGTTACGCCATGCCCTCGACATCACCGTGGACAAACGTGGCAGAGGGATTGTCTATGGAGTACGAGGAGAAGGTGGCGGAGAAGGTGTGGAGAGGTAAGAGGTCTAGGGTGGTGTCAGCTGGCTGTGGTGGAGGTGATTATGCAAGAAGGAGCCGGAGCGGAAGGAGAGGTCACAATTGGAAAGAAACGCAAAAAAATCATAACCCGGAGATCTCATTCCAAAAAAATGCTAATATCGATGGAGGGGTGATTTCCTTCAATAGGTGGAAAACATAGGAAATATTGGATGTTATCAAGGAAAGGTAAAAATTTAGGAAACCTAGGATTTTGAACTGATTTCTATGCAAATGGGGTTTTATTGTTTGGTAACATGATATCAGTACCTGCCCGTTTGCGACGTGTCTGATTAGGAAAGTGTGCAAATGTTAAGAAACTATTTATTGGGAGGAAAGTTTGTGATGTGTCTGTTATTTGTTTCCTAAAAAAAATTTCACTAATGAGAGAAATCAATTGATTTAGATAAGTTAGGAAAGTTAGATTCAAATCTATTATTTGTTTATTCAAAATTTGTTATTTGTTTCCTAAGACAAATTGAACCAATAAAAGGAATCGATTGATATGAATAATTTAAGGAAGTTAGATTCGTGATTAGTTATATGTTAGGAAAGGCCTGGTTGTAATAAAGAGTGGAGAGAAAAATAAACCGATGGACTAGGATGGCAGGGGGTGGTGGGAGGAGAGAACACTTGCTAATCAATCACCTTCACTACTAACTTAGTCTCTTTTTATTCATGTATTTACCTTCTTGTTCGTAGTTTAGTAGACACCCCTTTTTATCAAGTTCCCCTAGCAAATTATATAATAAGATATTTCCAAACTCTGGTTTGGGTGCATACGTAGCTGTTAAGTGTTAGGTAGTTACGGGGTTTGTGTTGCCTTCCTATTTGCTCCTTGTGGTTTCGACACTATTTATCAGACGAAAGTGCTACAATAACCATGTGCACTTGCATGTCATCAATCTGCTCCTCGCATAGTTTCTTGGCGCAACTTTCGTGATAGTCCTTATTGAAACCATTCTTCTTGAGGATCTAGTAGTTATGAACAATCAATCTAGTGACGTCAGCAAATGATTCATAACCCTTGGATCCATCCAAGTGATCCCATTCGACCTGGATGTCCTTCTAGTTTCTGACCTTCATGTCCTAGGGCCGAAGCATGGATATATCGCCATTGATGCATAAACAAAAGAATATATATCTGTCCTTGAGAAACTAGCGAAGAGATAGGCTCACACCTTGAGACCGGCATACATAGTAAAGGAGACAATTCATGATGTAGGAATCTAGATGAGGGTTGCCTTCTATTCTTCGGCAGGAAACTCTCCTTTCTTCTGGCGGTGGGTGTACTCGATGTCCATGTTGATGAACGATACTCAAAAGATATCCATAAACTATTCAGCCTGTGTTATCTAGCGTCAGATGATGTTGTTGTCGTTGGTGTACATGGTGTGGATGCTGTCACTGCCATGGATTGGGATGCAGTGTTCCTCCATGAACGGGGCTACCAAGACCAATAGCACCATCCTGTCACGGTGAGGTGGTTGAAAGACCTACCAAGAGACATCGATGGTATCAATAGGAAGCGAGATTAGTTGACAGGGCACTGGTACGCGTCGGTTCTATACAAACGGTTTTTAACCCCTTTCAGCGACGGCATTTGGAACTGTCACCAAGTGAGTGTGGGCAATAGGGGGGGTCCTTCCCACACGACCCAGAAATCGTTAGGCATATGGAGCCAAGATGCATGTACAGTACTCCATTCGTTTTTGCTCGCATTGCCATTGCAGTCGGTATTCTGTGGTGCTACGTTCATGATGTGCGGCCCATTACAAACGGTTCACTATTATAGAACGGGTATGATAAGCATACAATCACACGCATTCGCTTTTCACAAACCGTATGCAATAGCAAATGAAGAATATTAGATAATCATCGTATGAGTGTCAGATAGGATTACAAAATGTCGGACCGTCGTAACATCGTCGTACACGACAACTATCGCACATGCTATTCTGTGGTGCAACGTTTACGATGCATACTTCATCAGAAACAGTTCATGGTGGTGAATCGTGTACCATAAGGCAACTATCACACACGCTATTCTGTGGTGCAACATTTATGATGCATACTTCATCAGAAACAGTTCATGGATGCGAATCGTGTACGATAAGGCAACTATCGCAAATAGTTAGTTTGCCAGCACCGTTTGTGATATTGTCTGACATCGCACAGGCTTTGCAAATGACAACTATGTGCACGCTTGCACACGTTTCCTCTCTGTTAACCATCTCGGATTATGGTGTATATCACAAACATTTGTGTTTTTACCAACCGTGTGTGCCGTAACAACCTGGAGAGCGTATTTCACCATAATTTAATTGCTGCTATATCAAATTGAAATTGAAATTGAAATTGAAATTGAAATTGAATGTATGCTATAGCTTTATTCATATCCATCAGGTTCAGACAACCAATGCATTATTCGATTCATAGGTACACATCAAGAATTACATAAGAACCAATAAAGAATGATGAACCACAGTTGCATACTTTTACTATTAAAGACGGTAAAGAAAGAGGCGAAATACATTCTGGTTGCTGAACAAGGTGAAGCGGAATGCCCATATTTTGCCCTCCTCCATGCAGAAGGCACGCACGACTCTAGTACAACCCCTCGTGACGACCGACCGACCATCCTTCACGATCTTCATGAAAACATCTAGATAATCATCGTGTTCTGGTAGAAATACTTTAACCTTTGCATGCCCACCAATCATGTAGTTTGAGAGGTAATCTTTAGTAAGCTGCTTTGGGAACCACTGCAAAGGAAAAAAATATTCAGACATTGTCATCTAACACAACTCATTATGGCAGTAAAAAGAAGGCTGCAGAGTTCTTACTTACCATCCTGCAGTTCGCTATTGTATTGGATAAAGTGTAAACAAATAGTTTATTTGACATATTTTGACGCATTTTACTAACAATCTTTATAAGCTTCCTCACTTGATGTTGGTTCATCAATATCTCATTTCCCCGTACGCAGAAAGGGTCAAAGCATGGATCTATACCAATGACATATGTACCTAAAAGCACCAAGTTAATATTAGAAGCTAAGCACCAATTGCGCAATGATGTAGTACACCACTCTTTTATAATATATTATAACATCAAATAGACTCACCTATTAGATGAATTAACATCTTATATTATGGGCTGGAGGGAGTTTATTAAATTCATACAAATTATCGGCTGATTAACTGCTGATGTATCCATGGGTTAGAGTTGGTTTGAGCAAGTTCGGGCTCAAATTGCCCTAAAGTATATCTAAACATGAGGGCTAGTTTGAGCTAGTTGCATCTATAACTCACCCAAAAAACAATCCAACCCAAGAGGTGCTAATTGGAGCTAGTTCTCCTAGTGCATTTATTGTCAATCTAAGTATCTAACCCTTTCATCCAAACACCTCTTTGGATGGAGTTAGTTCAGGGTTAGTCATGAGCTAGAAACTAACTCTAACCTCTAAGCTAAGTTGAGTATCCAAACAGGGCTTTGTTTTTGTTGTTGTTGCTATTGCTCCTCTTCTACGTGTATCTAGACATCATCAGAACATTAAGGTAACACTCTTCCTTGTTTCTATATAGCCTAGGATTGCATATGTAGATATTAAGTACAGTGCATGTTGCTATGTAGCCTCAAATATATTACATATGGCCTTAGTAAACCTAACGATAAATGGGCTGCAGATATATTCAGTTAAAAGACCGATTCACCGTTTAGTCCCTTATCAGCCCCCGGCCTATATGGTACCAGCTACCGATATCCTGAACAGTGAGCATATATAAGCCATTGGATGAAACTAACCTCGATGGAAAACAGCAGTCGTTCCCAAAATTATGCTATGTAGGTACATCGAGAAGCATGTTAAGCACAACGGGCTAAACATCAACCAAAATTATCCATGGCAGACAAAATAATCTCCAAAAGATAGCTTCAGTGTGCAGGTGTAAGCATGCTAGTAAAGCAAAACAAGTGAAAAGGTATGTTAACTGCAACAGGCCTAACATTTCAAAACAAGCAAACATAGTCATCGAAACTGGTATTGTGCCGGTCTAAGTACACTGGTTATTGTTAAATAAAAATGGAAAGGTGTGTTTAACTACAAGATTCAGCAACCAAATGTAGTCATTCATGCCTTGTTTGTTTCAGCTTCGCTTGGATTTTAATCACCTATGGATTCGCTTCAGTGGCGAAGCTGTTTCTGCGAATCAGCTTCACCACCGAAGTACACTTTGAAGTGCTTTAGAACATTGCCCTAAAAATGACCCAAATCCAGATTCAGCTTCACTGGCAAAGCTGATTCCAAATAGCAGTTTGTATCGGATTCTAGATTTGACTTCACTGGCAAAGCTGAATCTTGTCCTAGAATCCGAAACAAACAGGGCCATAGTGGTATTGTTGAAACTGGTACTAATGAAATTGACTGCACGGTTCATACTTGCTGATGCGTCTCCAACTTATCTATAATTTTTTATTGTTCCATGCTATTATATTACCCATTTTGGATGTTTATGGGCTTTACTCTACACTTTTATATCATTTTTGGGACTAACCTACTAACCGGAGGCCCAGCCCGAATTGCTATTTTTTTGCCTATTTCAGTGTTTCGAAGAAAAGGAATATCAAACGGAGTCCAAACGGGATGAAACCTCCGGGAGCGATCTTTTTGGAACAAATGCAAACAAGGAGACTTGAAGTGAACGTCAAGAAGTAAACGAGGCGGTCATGAGGGTGCCCGGCGCGCCCCCCACCCTCGTGGGCCCCTCGTGGCTCAACCGGCCTACTTCTTCCTCCTATATATATCCACATACCCCGAGAACATCCAGGAGCACCACGAAAACTTAATTCCACCGCCACAACCTTCTGTATCCGCGAGATCCCATCTTGGAACCTTCGTCGGTGCTCCGCTAGAGGGGGAATCGACCATAGAGGGCCTCTACATCATCTCCAAGGCCTCTCTGATGAGTTGTGAGTAGTTTACCACACACCTTCGGGTCCATAGTTATTAGCTAGATGGCTTCTTCTCTCTCTTTGATTCTCAATACAAAGTTCTCCTCAATCTTCTTGGAGATCTATTCGATGTAACTCTTTTTGCGGTGTGTTTGTTGAGATCCGATGAATTGTGGGGTTTATGATCAAGTTTATCTATGAGAAATATTTGAATATCCTGTGAATTCTTTTATGTGTCATTGGTTATCTTTGGAAGTCTCTTCGAATTATCAGTTTGGTTTGGCCTACTAGATTGATCTTTCTTGCAATGGGAGAAGTTCTTAGCTTTGGGTTCAATCTTGCGGTGTCCTTTCCCAGTGACAGCAGGGGAAGCAAGGCACGTATTGTATTGTTTCCATCGAGGATAAAAAGATGGGGTTTATATCATATTGCTTGAGTTTATCCCTCTACATCATGTCATCTTCCATAACGTTACTCTGTTCTTATGAACTTAATACTCTAGATGCAGGCAGGAGTCGGTCGATGTGTGGAGTAATAGTAGTAGATGCAGAATCGTTTTGATCTACTTGTTGCGGACGTGATGCCTATATACATGATCATGCCTAGATAATCTCATAACTATGCACTTTTCTATCAATTGCTCGACAGTAATTTGTTCACCCACCGTAATACTTATGCTATCTTGAGAGAAGCCACTAGTGAAACCTACGGCCCCCGGGTCTATCTTTTATCATATAAGTTTTCCATCGACTTTATTTGCAATCTTTACTTTCCAATCTATATCATAAAATACCAAAAATATTTATCTTATCTTATTATCTCTGTCAGATCTCACTTTCGCAAGTTACCGTGAAGGGATTGACAACCCCTTTATCGTGTTGGTTGCGAGGTTCTTGTTTGTTTGTGTAGGTACGAGGGACTTGTGAGGAGCCTCCTACTGGATTGATACCTTGGTTCTCAAAAATTGAGGGAAATACTTACTCTACTTTGTTGCATCACCCTTTCCCCTTCAAGGGAAAACCAACGCAGTGCTCAAGAGGTAGCAAGAAGGATTTCTGGCACCGTTGCCGGGGAGGTCTTTGCTCAAGTCAAGACATACCAAGTACCCATCACAAACTCATATCCCTCGCATTACATTATTTGCCATTTGCCTCTCGTTTTCCTCTGCCCCACTTCACCCTTTCCATTTTATTCGCCCTCTCTTCCCGTTCGCCTCTCTTTTTCGCTTGCCTTTTTGTGTGCTTGTGTGTTGGATTGCTTGTCACGATGGCTCAAGGTAATACTAAATTGTGTGACTTTTCCAATACAAACAATAATGATTTCCTTAGCACTCCGATTGCTCCTCTTAATGATGTTGAAT
The DNA here is from genome assembly GCF_018294505.1 of Triticum aestivum. Classification (NCBI taxonomy): domain Eukaryota; kingdom Viridiplantae; phylum Streptophyta; class Magnoliopsida; order Poales; family Poaceae; genus Triticum; species Triticum aestivum. The sequence goes on from NC_057798.1 coordinate 279,660,768, forward strand.
CTTGTGAAATCAATGCTGCTTTGTTGAATCTTGTTATGACAGATCAATTCGCCCTCTTAATGAAGTTATTCCATGAATCAATACTATTTTTAGGCAGAGACGAAAACCAAGTTTTAGCATGATATCTAAGTGAAAACAGGAATAACTTCAATTTAAAAATATCATTATCCGTGTCTTTCTTATTTTGCATATCACACAAATCACAAATCAACAAAGTTGTTTAGATGAGTAGCATCATCTTCACTTTATCTCTAAGTATTTTCCTGCCACTAAGATCATCTCTCTTAGAAACGATATTATGAATTTTAAGCAACTAGATAATGAGCATGTTTCCCAATCTTGGGAGAGGATGAAATTAGTGATTCGTAATTGCCCTACACATGGTTTGAATTTATGGATGATCATACAAATTTTTTATGCCGGATTGAATTTTGCTTCTAGAAATCTTTTAGATTCAGCCGCAAGAAGCACTTTTATGGAAATCACTTTAGGAGAAGCTACTAAACTCCTAGATAATATTATGGTTAATTATTCTCAATGGCACACCGAAAGATCTACTAGTAAGAAAGTTCATGCGATAGAAGAGATTAATGTTTTGAGTGGAAACATGGATGAACTTATGAAATTATTTGCTACTAAGAGTGCTCCTATTTATCCTAATGATATGCCTTTGTCTACTTTGATTGAGAATAATAATGAATCTATGGATGTGAATTTTGTTGGTAGGAATTTTGGTAACAACGCGTATAGAGGAAACCTTAATCCTAGGCTGTTTCCTAGTAATTCCTCTAATAATTATGGTAATTCCTACAACAACTCTTATGGAAATTCTAATAAGATGGCCTCTGATTTTGAGAATAGTGTTAAAGAATTTATGATCTCTCCAAAGAATTTTAGTGCTTTTCTTGAAGAAAAATTGCTTAAAGTTGATGAGTTGGCTAGGAACGTTGATAGAATTTATCTTGATGTTGATTCTTTGAAACTTAGATCTATTCCACATAAGCACGATATCAATGAGTCTCTCAAAGCCATGAGAATTTCCATTGAAGAGTGCAAAGAAAGAACCTCGAGGATGTGTGCTAAGAAAGATTGCTTTGTAAAAGGGTGTTCTTCTAGTTTCCATGAAAATAATGATGAAGATCTAAAAGTTATTGATGTGTCCCCTATTAAATCTTTGTTTTGCAATATGAATCTTTATAATGATGGGACTAGATATGAGTCAACTTTAGCTAAAAGGCGTCCCAATGATCCAGAGTTTTTAGATCTTGATGCTAAATTTGGTAAAAGTGGGATTGGAGAGGTCAAAACTTTACATAGCAATGAACCCACTATTTTGGATTTCAAGGAATTTAATTATGATAATTGTTCTTTAGTAGATTGTATTTTCTTGTTGCAAACCGCGTTGAATTCTCCGCATGCTTATAGTCAAAATAAAGCTTTTACCAAACATATCGTTGATGCTTTGATGCAATCTTATGAGGAAAAACTTGAGTTGGAAGTTTCTATACCTGGAAAACTTTATGATGAGTGGCAACCTACTATAAAAATTAAAATTAAAGATCATGAATGCTATGCTTTCTGTGATTTGGGTGCTAGTGTTTCCACGATTCCAAAAACTTTATGTGATGTGCTAGGTTTCCGTGAATTTGATGATTGCTCTTTAAACTTGCACCTTGCGGATTCCACTATTAAGAAACCTATGGGAAGGATTAATGATGTTCTTATTGTTTCCAATAGGAATTATGTGCCCATAGATTTTATCGTTCTTGATATAGATTTTAATTTTTCATGTCCTATTATTCTTGGTAGACCTTTCCTTAGAACGATTGGTGCAATTATTGATATGAAGGAAGGAAATATTAGATTCCAATTTCCATTAAGGAAAGGCATGGAACGCTTTCCTAGAAAGAAAATCAAATTACCTTATGAATCTATTATGCGAGCGACTTATGAGTTGAATACCAAAGATGGCAATACTTAGATCTATTCTCGCTTTTATGCCTAGCTAGGGGCGTTAAACGATAGAGCTTGTTGGGAGGCAACCCAATTTTATTTTTGTTCCTTGCTTTTTTGCTTATGTTTATTAATAAATAAATCATCTAGCTTATGTTTAGATGTGGTTTTATGTTTTAATTAGTGATTGTGCCAAGTAGAACCTATAGGATCATCTTGGGTGATAGTTAATTTAATTCTGTTGAGAAACATAACTTTTGCACGCACGAGAATAATTTCAGTAAATCACACGATCGTGCTTTTCAGTTGATTCTTTTTGCAGTAGATAAACCGAAAAAGTTCATAGGACTTCCTATTTTGGTAGGATTTTTATATTTCCAGAAGTATTCGAAAGTTACCAGTTGCTACAGACTGTTCTGTTTTTGACAGATTATGTTTTTCGTGTGTTGTTTTCTTATTTTGATGCATCTATGTCTAGTATCGGGGGGTATGAACCATAGAGAAGTTGAAATACAGTAGGTTTAACACCAATATAAATAAAGAATGAGTTAATTCCAGTACCTTATGTGGTGGTTTTTCTTTCTTGCACTAACGAAGCGTATGAGATTTCCTGTTGAGTTTTGTGTTGTGAAGTTTTCAAGTTTTGGGTAAAGATTTGATGGACTATGGAATAAGGAGTGGCAAGAGACTATGCTTGGGGATGCCCATGGTAACCCAATATAATCCAAGTACAACCAAAAGCCTAAGCTTGGGGATGCCCCGGAAGGCATCCCCTCTTTCGTCTTCGTCTATCGGTAAATTTAGTTGGAGCTATATTTTTATTCGCCACATGATATGTGTTTTGCTTGGAGCGTCTTGTATGATATGAGTCTTTTATTTTTAGTTTACCACAATCATCCTTGATGTACACACCTTTTGGGAGAGACAACATGATTCGGAATTTATTAGAATACTCTATGTGCTTCACTTATATCTTTTGAGCTAGATAATTTTTCTCTAGTACTTCACTTATATTTTTTTAGAGCACGGCGGTGGCTTAATTTTTTAGAAATTATTGATCTCTAATGCTTCACTTATATTATTTTGAGAGTCTTTTAGAACAGCATGGTATTTTCTATGGTTATAAAATTAGTCCTAGAATGATGGGCATCCAAGTTGGGTATAATAAAGACTATCATATAAAGTGAATTGGATGCTATGAGAAATTTGATGCTTGATAATGGTTTTGAGATATGGAGGTGGTAATGTTAGAGTCATGCTAGTTGGGTAATTGTGAATTCAAGGAATACTTGTGTTAAAGTTTGTGATTCATGTAGCATGCACGTATGGTGAACTGTTATGTGATTGTCTTCCTTATGTGTGGAGGTCGGGATAGCGTGATGTTAACTCCTACCAACCCTTCCCCTAGGAGCATGCATGTAGTACTTTGTTTTGATTACTTGTAGATTTTTGCAATAAGTATATGAGTTCTTTATGACTAATGTTGAGTCCATGGATTATATGCACTCTCATCCTTCCACCATTTCTAGCCTCTCTTGTGCCGCGCAACTTTCGCCAGTACCATACACCCACCATATACCTTCCTCAAAACAGCCACCATACCTACCTATTATGGCATTTCCATAGCCATTCCGAGATATATTGCCATGTAACTTTCCACCATTCCGTTTATTATGACACGCTCAATCATTGTCATATTGCTTTTGCATGATCACATAGTTGACATCGTATTTGTGGCAAAGCCACCTTGATAATTCTCATACAAGACACTCTTGATTCATTGCATATCCCGGTACACCGCTGGAGGCATTCATATAGAGTCATATTTTGTTCTAAGTATCGAGTTGTAATTCTTGAGTTGTAAGTAAATAAAAGTGTGATGATCTTCATTATTAGAGCATTGTCCCAAGTGAGGAAACGATGATGGAGACTCCAAACTTTAAAAAAAGAGAAAAAAGAAAAAGGTCAAAAAGAAAGAAAGAGAGAAAGGCCAAATAAAAAATGAGAGAAAAAGAGAGAAGTGACAATGTTACTATCCTTTTACTACACTTGTGCTTCAAAGTTGCACCATGATCTTCATGATAGAGAGTCTCCTATGTTGTCACTTTCATTTACTAGTGGGAATTTTTCATTATATAACTTGGCTTGTATATTCCAATGATGGGCTTCCACAAAATTCCCTAGGTCTTCATGAGCAAGCAAGTTGGATGCACACCCACTTAGTTTCTTTTTGAGCTTTCACACACTTATAGCTCTAGTGCATCTGTTGCATGGCAATCCCTACTCACTCACATTGATATCTATTAATGGGCATCTCCATAGCCCGTTGATATGCCTAGTTGTTGTGAGACTATATTCTCGAGGACGAGAAGGAATTAAGCTTGGGGATGCTTGATATGTCTCCAACGTATCTATAATTTTTGATTGTTCCATGCCATTATATTACCCGTTTTGGATTTTTATGGGCTTTACTCTACACATTTATATCATTTTTGGGACTAACCTACTAACTGGAGCCCCAGCCCGAATTGCTGTTTTTTTGCCTATTTCAGTGTTTCGAAGAAAAGGAATATCAAACGGAGTACAAATGGGATGAAACCTTTGGGAGCGATCTTTTTGGAACAAATGCAAACCTGGAGACTTGGAGTGGACGTCAAGAAGTAAACAAGGCAGCCATGAGGGTGCCCAGCGCAGCCTAGGGGGGTTGGCGCGCCCCCACCCTCGTGGGCCCCTCGTGGCTCCACCGACCTACTTCTTCCTCCTATATATATCCACGTACCCAGAGAACATCCAGGAGCACCACGAAAACCTAATTCCACCGCCGCAACCTTCTGTATCCGCGATATCCCATCTTGGAGCCTTTGCCGGCGCTCCGCCGGAGGGGGAATCGCAAACGGAGGGCCTCTACATCATCTCCAAGGCCTCTCCGATGAGTTGTGAGTAGTTTACCACAGACCTTCAGGTCCATAGTTATTAGCTAGATGGCTTCTTCTCTCTATTTGATTCTCAATAAAAAGTTATCCTCGATCTTCTTGGAGATCTATTCGATTTAACTCTTTTTGCGGTGTGTTTGTTGAGATCCGATGAATTGTGGGTTTATGATCAAGTTTATCTATGAGAAATATTTGAATATCCTCTGAATTCTTTTATGTGCGATTGGTTATCTTTGCAAGTATCTTCGAATTATAAGTTTGGTTTGGCCTACTAGATTGATCTTTCTTGCAATGGGAGAAGTGCTTAGCTTTGGGTTCAATCTTGCGGTGTCCTTTCCCAGTGACAGCAGGGGCAGCAAGGCACGTATTGTATTGTTGCCATCGAGAATAAAAAGATGGGGTTTATATCATATTGCTTGAGTTTAGCCCTGTACATCATGTCATCTTTCTTAATGTGTTACTCTGTTCTTATGAACTTAATACTCTAGATGCAGGCAGGAGTCGGTCGATGTGTGGAGTAATAGTAGTAGATGCAGAATTGTTTCGATCTACTTGTTGCAGACGTGATGCCTATATACATGATCATGCCTAGATAGTCTCATAACTATGCAATTTTCTATCAATTGCTCGATAGTAATTTGTTCACCCACCGTAATACTTATGATATCTTGAGAGAAGCCACTAGTGAAACCTATGGCCCCCGGGTCTATCTTTTATCATATAAGTTTTCGATCTACTTTATTTGCAATCTTTATTTTCCAATCTATATCATAAAAATACCAAAAATATTTATCTTATCTTATTATCTCTATCAGATCTCACATTCGCAAGTTGCCGTGAAGGGATTGACAACCCCTTTATCGCGTTGATTGCGAGGTTCTTGTTTGTTTGTGTAGGTACGAAGGACTTGTGAGGAGCCTCCTACTGGATTGATACCTTGGTTCTCAAAAACTGAGGGAAATACTTATGCTACTTTGTTGATTCACCCTTTCCTATTCAAGGGAAAACCAACACAGTGCTTAATAGGTAGCACTTGCACATATAGAACATCACACTGTGAATAACTGGAATAAACAAGGCATACTATGAACAACCAAAGATAGCATTTGAAACTGTACATATGCTAACTACAAACAAGAGAACAATCAAAAAACTTTAAAAGAGGCATATGCTAGCTATAACAGGCTTAAGAACAAGCAAATATATGCATTCCTGTTGGTATGTTAAAACTGGATTGATGAAATGTATTGGAAAGTAAATAATTGCACATATAGAGCATCGCCTTGTGTACAACCGAAATACACAAGGCATACTGCAAACAACCAGATATAGCAATTAAAACTGGACATATTCTCACTACACTACAAAAGGGACTTGCAAAACAAATCATGGGTTTCCCCCTGTGAAGAGGCACGACAAAACAAATCATGGGTTTCCTCACTTGTCACAGATGGGCTCGTTCCCGGTGGAAGAGCATGGACCCGAGATGCGCTCCATGTTGTCACAGATGGGCTCCTTACCCTTGGAAGAGAATGGCTCTAGGGTGCCCTCCCTGATGTTACAGACGGGCTCTTTACCCTTGGAAGAGCAAATAGGCTCTTTCCCCTTGGAAGAGTCGGATAGGGTGCCCTCCTCCTGGTCGCCGTCGATGAGGTCTGACTTGGAAGCTGTGGATCCCAAGCCAGCGTCATAGAACTTGTACTTCAGAAATGACAAAAGGGGCATGATGGCTATGTAGTATGGTAAGTTGTTGAGAGCGAGCAAGAGGAGATCTGCGGCAGGGCCATGGATGAGATCAATGACGGTTGAACCTGAGGGGTTGGGGGTGGGCCACTTAACCTGTGACATACCCCGCCTCAGGTCGTCCCTGTCGATGACCTCGATGTCGTAGCCAGCGGTCCAGAAATGCCCACATACTCTAGCCCGCATCTTGAGTGCGTGCCGCCAGTAATGGTCATCAGCTTCCTCGGTGATATAGGGCAAAGAGACCGTGATACACCTCTTTTGGGCCAGTCGCTCCTCGAGCTCCACAGGAAGCGTAGCCAGGCTTAGGCTGCGACACTCTAGACTGGGGAATGGGGATGGGGATGGGGACGGGGATATCTGGGAAATGGGGCGTTTGGCAGGCATCATCTAAGAAACTCAGTGCAGCCTTGGTATGGAGATCGTTGGGTAAGCTGCACATGCAAACCGGCAGATGTTGACAATGGAGGTCTCGCGGTAGCGGCGGCGGCGGGGACCTTTCTAGGGTTTCGAGCGAGGGAGGGGGGTGTGTGTGCGCGCGCCCCCGAGGAGGTTTTGGTGTGTGCATGTGTGTGTGGAGGGGGGCGGGGGGTGTGTTTGAGGAAATAACGCAGGTACTGAAACTTTTACTATGCGGGAGTCAAACGCGGGAGTGAAATGCTGGGGCTATTGAAAATTTTGATGATGGTGCATCGCACACAGTCCGGAGATAACAACCATGTGTTATGAAACATAAAAACCCTCAAGGTGGGTAGATATTTTCTAGGGGCAGGCGGGATTGGGAACAAGAAACATCGCGCACGGTCGGGAGATATCAACCGTGTGTTATGAAACAGAGAAACCCTTGAGGTAGGTAGATATTTTCCAGGGGTAGGCAGGATTGGGAACAAGAAACATCACACACGGTCCGGAGATAACAACCGTGTGTTATGAAACAGAAAAACCCTCCTCGAGGCGGGCAGATATTTTCTAGGGATGCAGGTGGGATTTGGAAGAAGAAACATTGCACATGGTTCGCAGATAGCAACCTTGTGTTATGAATGAGAAAAACCCTCAAGGCAGGCAGATAGTTTTGAGAGGGGGAGCCTCGTGGAGCCCAATGTACTGTGCGGATGTGTGCGTGACAGGGGCACCGGCATGGCACACTGTTAGTTTGAGTCAACCGTGTCTGTTGCATCATCCGACTTGTCTAATGTTCATTAATTTTGTGAAAAATGATGAAGGAGAGGGTCAGAACATGAATACACTTGCATGTGGACCAAATTTATATGTATGAAAAGGGTGGTTTGATTTTCAAATACCAAATGCAACTTCGATGTCACACCTATCTCGCAAAGCGCATGGTATTGCTTGTCCCCCACCTCGTGTGGGCACGAAGGGAATCCTAAGCTATGAATGCATGCCCCCCCACCCCAACCAAGGCTCACCTAGCAAAGTGCGAAGTAGCTACCAGCCCCCCTCCCTCATGTCGGCACGAAGGGAATCCTAAGCTATGAATGGATGCCCCCAACCGTGGGTCACCTAGCAAACTTTAAAGTAGCTAGCAGCC
>NC_057798.1:279669270-279690935 GCF_018294505.1 Triticum aestivum
CGAAGGGAATCCTAAGCTATGAATGCGCCCCCCAACCAAGGTTCACCTAGCAAAGTGCAAAGTAGCAGCCCCCACCCCCCACACACACTTTTAGTCGATGGGCCAGAGAGGCATATCACCAAGATTGATCCTAAAGCGGACCAAGAATAATCCACCTTGGTCGCACAGCCTCTCTCTTGTTGCTGGTTTAAGTGATGGTCGTCCATGCGACCCCAGATAGGCTAGCTCGCCAATAATCACACAATTAGCTAGTCCCCGAAGACAACCACTGCATGCATGTGACCCAAACATATGTATGGATCAGGTGTGTTTTTTAGTACACAATGGAACAACTTTGATGTGGCACCGTGATTTCGAACTAGAAATCCCCACACCGAGTGAGGGTTTGGTTGATGATGCATATGTATGTTACACCACACTTCAAAATGACGGCGGGGATTCATCCATGCATGCATGCATAATATATGTGCTCAAAATTTAATTAGGTCTGAATCTCACCATGACCTATACTACGATAACACGAACCTAATGAAGAATCTGTCATGGTAACCTATCTTGTTGTCAGTCAAGGTGATCATGGATGACCACGCGGGCCCACGAATATATAGGCTTGTCACCGATAACCACGCGAGGGAGTGTACTGTTCGAAGACAAACACTACATGCATATGTATGGAGGTGATGTGTGCATGCATGTTTGAATACCATTTCACAACATTGATGTGGCGCGTGCATCAAAAATCATACAGTCTCCCCACATAGAGCGAGATCGGTTCATGACGTGTCGTTGTACTAGCCACTTCTACTCGATGGGAGCGATTCATGCATACACATGCATGCGTGTGTTCTCATATATATATATATACCATATTTACAAGAAAAAATTACCCCCTCCTAAGTCAAATTAACCACTCTCGTTGTCAGGCAAAAAGTAGTGATGGACAAAGCGGGCAAATCGAAAGCATCGATACCGCTGATAACTGCTTAAGTGGGTGCGAGAGGACAACCACCATCGCTTTGCAAGTGGGGCAAACATATGTAGAATATAATACCGAAAATGCACAACTTTGATGTTCCACACATGCCTCAAAAATCGTAAACCATGCACCCACACAGAGCGAGGTTCATGAAGCGTACTACATATGATGGTCCCCTTCCCCCTCTTCGATGCATACTATATGCTCCTACCATAATACAACCCAAAAAGAATTCTCATCGATGGTGAAATTAATTGACCTCTCCCGATGTAGGTCAAAGTGATGCACATGCATCGATGATTGCCTTGTGGACCCACAGATGGAAGCGTCACACGTGTCCTAGCTAGGATAACCACCGCCTGCATGCATGTGGCGCAAAGAGGTGTTGTGTGATGTTTGAATAGCCATTTTCACAATTTTGATGTGGCACGTTCCTTGGAAACCAAAAAGTACCGACACTGAGTGAGGTGTACTTATTCACGGACACGTACGTATAGTATATATATATATATATATATATATATATATATATATATATATATATATATATATATATATATATACGCTAGTCCCCTCCCACCTCATCGACGCGTACTATATACCACCATAACACAAGTAAAAAAGATTCTACCTTGCTGGTCAAATTAGCCACACTACTGGCTGTTCGTCAAAGTGATGGATGATGACCTCGAGGGCCCGCAGAAAGTGTCATATGCGAGTATCGAGTGTCGTGTAGGACAACCATCGATTGCATGTGGCCAAAACATGTTTGTATGAAAGGGTCGTGTAATGTTTTAAATTACGAATTCACGACTCTGATGTGGCTCTGGCCTGCCTAACAAAACGGCCAACCCACACAGTGGCTCACAACTTGTAGTGCACTGCGAGCCACTCGCCACCCCCAGGCGCACACACCCACACACACCGTGAATCCACCGCAACTACGATGCATGTTAAATTAATTATCCCACGGTGAACATATATATGTTACCAAAGAAGGGACATTTTAATTTCGAAAAAAATCATAGATCATTAAGATGTTTTAGTACATTAATTGATTGATTTTCAACGGTTATAATGTGCAAAATTCAAATTCGAGCTATATGCACATGTGACAGTGCACCTAAATGGATTGCAAAAAGACATGTTTCTCAATGGGTGCATGTTCACTCCCCGTGCAACAAATTTCAAACAATGAGAATCTTGATTTTTAAATTCTAGTACATCCAAAACTTATTTGAAGTTCATGAAACTTATCGAGTTGTCATATGGACACCATTTCAAAGTTGCATTGTACTTTTTTGGGTCAAATTTAAGACCAGTTTTGATGTAATCTTTATCTAATTACAAACGGGAGATTATTAATAATTGGGAACCAATATCCCAAACGGACTATTTATTCGAACCATGAGCGTTAGACCAACAATGGGTACGTGCCATGCTTCGTTATGCAAAAAATAAAGCGGCATCATTAATCATCCAAATAGAAAAACAATACACGTGATGCCACGCGACCCGTGTGCCGTGCGAGCAGGCATGAGTTGACGGGAAGCATGCGAGCAGTCCCACCATGCAGGCAGACTGGGAGGCGTGCGTGCAGGTGTGTGAATTGACGGAGGCGTGCTCGCTGCGCAGTGCCATCGAGAGGCGTGCGAGTAGCTATGTGAAATGACGGTAGGCATGCCAGCAATCCGATGCGCAGGCTCACCAGGAGGCGAGCCAGCGGTTTGACCGCCGCCTGCCTCTCTCCCACTACTCCATATTAATGGTGCGCCCGAGCGGCCGCACCCCCATACTCCCCACACACATAATCCGCTCTCTCCGCTTGCATCCTCGATGCCGCTCTCAGTCATCAAAGCCGTCAGTGTATGAGGATGCCGCCGAAGCGCCCCATAGGAGGGAGTGGCCACGCCGGGGCTGCTAAAGCACAGAAGCATGGCGTGGAGATGGAAACAAAGGTTGCCATAACTGCAGACGAGTTATCGCTACAACCTGACATCATCGACGGCGTCGAGCTTCCACAGCCAAAGGCGGAGTTTGACACCGACTCTGGTGACGGCTCGGGCGACGACTCCGACGACCACTCCGGCGACCACTCCGACGACGACAAACAACTGGTTAGTCATCTAAACCCATTTATGTGTCAAATAGTGTCGGGGGGATGAACCCCAGGCAGGCAACGAAACCCGGATCCCTTTCAAAAACAACGGGGCCAACATCACCCCTCAAGTCGGCCGTGCTTGGCCGGGTTGGTCGACCCGGTCGAACTCTCTGACCCGGCCAAGCTCCTCGACCCGGCCTCGACAACCAGCACAAGACAACTGAACCCGGCACACCAAGACTTCCCCAACAAGCTAGCTCCGACCTTAGCATGTTCCTCAACCCAGCCACGGGTCAGCTCCCGTCCCGTCCAGGCCGTACGATGGGATGATTCTTCATCCACCAATGACCGAGGCAACAGTGCCCTCCCCATGCCTCTGGTCAGCTAGAGCGTGGCAACAGTGCCCCTCACCTACCCACTGACCAGGGCCAGAGATAGTGCCCCCATCGTCACCACTGACACCAGCAAGCGGCGACCTGATGAAGCGCCACTATACCCGACTCGACTCGGCCACTCCCTGACGATCGACAAGATGGCGCACAGTCCCCCTAGGCATGCAGGGCCCGCACCTAGGCAAACCCGGCGAACCACATGCACCCGGCAGGTCCTAGCCCCGGGTCCCCAGACGCTGACGACCCGTCCCTACGCCCTTGTAACATTACCATTGTACCCGTAGGGGGTTGGCCTATAAAACCCCCCAGGAGCCCTCGCGTATACGGGCAAGCAGTAAGCACACAGGAAATAGCACGCTGATCGGTAGAACACACCCTGGGAGAAGGAGCAGCCTAAGCCTTGGCATGTCTTCCTTCTTCCTCCATATAGCTCTAGGAGCAACCCTGTACTATTGCATATCAACCATACTCGGCAGGACTAGGGGTATTATCTCTCCGTAGAGCCCCGAACCTGTGTATGTCTCGCATCCCGTGCTCGCTCATGCCAACCCTGCCTATGGAGCCCACCAGTGCCCTCAAGCCTCCTCCTCTCTTTAGCCATCCCATGGCATCTGCCGTGCGCCCACCACGACAAATAGATCCTAGGGTTTCTCTGGTTACTCCTGCCTCCCCCTTTTTGGAAAAGAAATCCTATGGTTATGTTCTCCCAATCCATGAAATCTGAGTAAGTTTCGTTAGATCCGTGTAGTGTATTGATTGTTTGAATGGTACAAGTGATAAGTTGTTTAATCTGTGGAAATGATTTCTGCTAGTAATCCGACTAGGGTTAGTGTTCGTGCTAATAATTCCTAGCCAGGACTTGACAAATGATTTTGATTGATCTACATATGTTTGTGCCATTATTTTCTTCGAGATTGGTCTGTACATAGACGAATGTGCTTAAAAATTGAACCATAATCTCTGGATATGTATAAATAAATAGCCATAAATTCCTAATCCTACTTCACAACATGTAATCGTTGATTTGATGCCAAATTTTGGGAAGTGCCAAATGTTTGCTAGATATTAGCTTGTAACCATTAATTTGACGCCACATTTTCTTTACTATTTGTATAGGTGATGTCTGACGCTGTGGACACAGAGGATGAAGATGTCCAAAGGAGGTACAAGAGGCAAATCCTGAGGGAGCTTTATGCGGGAATGCATAACAGGCGTATTAGGACCTGGGACGTGGCTATCGATGCCCATTTTGCAACCACAAGCTTCATGACACGTATCAAACTGTTCTGGTGCATGCAAGAGGAAGCGGTCGTTGGCTCCTTCAAGAAGAAGTATTCTCGCAGGGTGGAGCACGACGTGTACGCCGAGTACCCGGAGAAGCTTCAGGATCATGCCAGCTTGTGAGATGAGAGGTGGGATCGAACTATGTACGCTTGAGCATGCTTAATGATGGTTGAACTATGCTTGTGTACGTGTACATTTATTATATATGTCTTGGTATGTTTAATCTATGTTTACTTATGTCTAACTCTGGGATATGGATGCCATCAGCTCGGTTGATGGAATCTACCTCCGTCCTCTCTTATTTGTCCCCTTTGTAATTTGTGTTAAATGTTGACGAAAGATTTAACTGACAAAATGTTAGTGCAGGTCAGCAAAACTTATATCGTTGGATGCGTATTTGAACATAGTGTTCAATGATATAATTTTTTGTGACATGCATAAACATTTCTTATTCAAATATTTGGTCGAAATTTGGTGCAAATTACAGGAGGACCAATAAACTAGGACGGAGGTAGTACGTCAATCTCACATGGTTCCCAAAATTGGAATCATGTGCAATGACTTTCATTTTGCATGTTGCTTCAATCACACACGGTTCCCAAAATTGGAACCGTGTGCAATGACTTTCGTTTTGCTTGTTGCGTCAATCACACACGGTTGGCTCTAGCAAACAGTTGCCTTCGAAATTCTTTGAGGGACAGAAAACCCTCGCCATCCTCACGTCACAAAAACCATCACCCCCGCCCGCCACCCCATGCCTCCGGTCCCCATTCACACCTGCACAAGCTCCTCCACGTCTATTCATGGCATCGCCTATGGCGGCGGTAACCACTTAGCTCGACACGTGCCACCACTGCCAGGCTGCTGGCAAACCCCATTGCATTTCGCCACTTCCCTTGCCGCCTATCGCCATCGACATTCTCGATGCTGCTAGCGGTCGAGCCAGTTCCGCTCGGTTGGGGAATGTGCCGCACTAAGGGTTTTTTCTCATGGACGACAAGGTAACTAATTTAATGAGATATTATCTCATCTCTCATCCTAGTTGATCTGCCTCCTTTAATCACCTAGCGGAAATCGTCATGAATTCATTTTTATTCGAGCTGATTTGAGGGTTTTCTTTCATTCATAGAGTGTATAGTGCGACGACATATCAGGACCTTGCGACCTCTACCAGAGATTCCATCTCACCATACCAGATGACTTGAGCATGTGCGCGGTATGTTCAATCTCACCCTAAATCGGTTGGAATGGCCTACTTTCCTGAAGATATTCTAAATATTGCTACATTTGAATAAAAGGTTCCACATGCACACTACTAGGGAAAAGCCTATACAGAGGATCTTACCAGCAGCACATTTTAAAATAAGGCGCTGCTGCAATGTAGCAGTAGCGTGCTCCAGCAGAACTCCCTACTGAAATAAAAGTAGCAGTAGTGCGCCTCCTCTAAGCTGTGCTACTGCTATAATTCCCACGACCCCGCCGTGAAGCTAGTTCTAGCAGCAGCGCGATAATTCGAAGTGCACTACTGCTAGGTAGTTTAGCGCGCTACTGCTAAAACTAGCTATCTCCCACCACCCACGCTCTCCTCTATCCGATCCACTCACACTCACACTCACTCAATCTCCCCCTCGACCCCCCGCAGCGGTCCTCCCCCACCGGCCGCCGTCGCCCCCGCCAGCCGTCGTTGCCTACCCCTCCTCCCTCTGCGTCGCTGTCACCTCCTCCTCCTTGCTGGACTTGGTACCACCCTCCTTCTCCGTCCTCCCTCGAATCGATGTCGGCCGTCCCCTCCTCGCTCTGCCCTTCCTCCTCCGTCCTACTCTCTCCTCCCTCCTCCATCCACAACCCCTCCTCCTTGCTACATTTTGATTTAGTAGGCTAGTTCATATGCAACATTTTGATTTAGTTCATATGATTTAGTTGATTTAGTGGGCTAGTTGATTTAGAACATTTTGATTTAGTTGATTTAGTAGGAAAGTTGATTTAGTAGGCTAGTTGATTTAGTTGATTTATAGAACATTTTGATTTAGTTGATTTAGTAGGCAAATTGATTTAATAGGCTAGTTGATTTAGTTGATTTATATAACATTTTGATTAGTACGCTAGTTGATAGATCTGAAGATTTGGCACCACCTAGCTAGATCTTAGGATTATAATTGTCCATCAAATTGCTTCTTGCGGAAGAAGAATCAAATTGCTTCTCGCTGTAGATTTGGCATTTGCCTGCTAGCTGTTGGTTCTATTCTAGAATGTGTTAGTAAGCTATGAAAATATAACTGAAGAAGAACCGAAAAAACATGCTACTTTTTTTGTTTCCTATGAAGTGGATCGTTAATCGTTTGCTCATATTTCTTTAGGAAAATGGCGCCACCACCACCACCACCATGTGGACTGTGCAAGTCAAGGTGCGCCAGCAGCCTTGCAACTCGCAAGTTGTTTGGCATCTACTTCCAGCCGAGTTTTCGTCATGCGGCGGTAAGAAATTATATGAAATGTTATTTTATTTTTAGTGTTGGCATTACTGCATTGTGTCATTTTGCTTTTTTTACACAGATAGTCCCTTGCAATATGAGGTTGAAATCAACAAGTTGATAGGAGACACTGTGACATTTGAGGCTCCTGGGGGCCGTACACTATGGAGGTCGAGAAAGTACGCAATATGTCACAGATTGGAGGAGATGGATGGGCCTGTTTCCTTGCTTGCATGCGTCTTACTGGTGGTGAGTTGATGAGCTTGTCCTCCAGAGCAGAAAGACCCAAGCTGGCTGTCATTTATATCAACCTGGTGGAAGATGATGAAGATGACAAAGATGATAAAGATAATGAGGACCCACTCGATGAAGATGATGTGGACCCACTTCATGAAGCCATCGTAGCTCAAAGAATGAGGCTGGGCGAGGAGGAGGTGTGCAACCTATGGGACATAATTCTGCCACGTGCTGACTTTGTCGGGGTGCCATTAGTGACCCGCCTAACAAGTACCATGGTCGATCGACATGATATGGTATGTTATACTTACAAATGCAAATTATCCGATGATATGCTTAGTGTAGAGTCCAATGATATGTTGTGTGGAATCTAGTCGATGATATGCTTTAGTGTAGAGTCCGATCACATGCTTATTAGTGTAGAATCTAAGGAACTATTAATAGTGTAGATAATCCATATATACTTATTTGCAAGAGTATGTGCGAGGCTATTTACTAATTGTTATGTTTTTCTTATTCAGAAATTGGCAAAGAGCCTATCTGTGAGTTATGGTATCGAGCCTAATGAAGAAGGTTCAGCTGGACTATGCCTTACCGCAAGGGGCTCCATCACAACCTGTACTTACCGCATGGACACGGACGGTCCCACACACTTGAACTCAGTTGGGTGTAAGAGATTCCTCGCTGGCAAGAATCTTCGTGTTGTACATGCCATCCTAATTACTATCAGGAACACCCACCGCCCAGGCCTGAGGATGATGATCGTCTTCAATATCATCTAGAACTACATATGTGTGTGTGGCTATATCATCTAGAACTACATATGATGATCATCATTGGTATCATCTAGAACTACATATGATGATCGTCGTCGATATCATCTAGAACTACATATGATGATCGTCGTCGATATCACCTAGTACTGCTTGAGGATGCATGTTGACTATATATGAAATTGTTATCTAGTACTCCCTACGTTCCAAATTACTCGTCATGGTTTGAAGTAAAACCACGACAAGTAATTTGGAACGGAAGGAGTACTACCTAGTACCTATAATGCTTTATGAAATTGATATCTAGTAGTACCTAGTATCTGGAAATAGCAGTTTATTGAAACCGAAACTGGGTAGGAAGCGGGGGGGGGGGGATGGTGAAAGATATAGTAGTAGTGAGGGGCTAGGAAACCGCTACAGCTAACTAATAGTAGCGCATTCTAGAAAAGCGCTGCTGATATAGTCAACAGTAGTAGCGCGGGTGCGGACCGCGCTACTACTAACAGTTAGCTGTAGCGCTGTAGTAGTAGCGTGGCTTCCCATGCTACTGTTAGCCTCAAAAGCCGCGCTACTACTAGGTTTTTCCCTAGTAGTGGCACCATATATGTCAAAGGGGATTTTTTCCCCTCTTCTTTCTATATTAGGCAAACTAATGATGTATTATTATTTCGATTACTCTCATATTTCCATGACATCATGTTTACCCTATCTGTTTAATTATAGATTTTTGTCCTTCGATTTCAGCTGTTGTACGGTTCTTTCAATTTGGGCCCATATTTGCATGTTACCATATTTTCTTCAACAATCCTACCATTTTCTGCAACACATCCCTTGCTATGCAACAGATTATGTAGTGCACAATTTTTCCCTTTACATAGATCAAGGCTGCACGGATGTCATACTGCACACAAACCATGGATTTACAATCATTGCTACTATAAGACTTGATGAACGTGGTGACTCCTATTTTGGCACTGGCTTTTGGAAAGAAATTTCTAAGTTTTATGTACTGAAAGCTAGCACTAAAATTGAACTGCACATAAAAGGGCCTAGCCATGAGATATATGCTAACTTCCCCGACAAAACCATCTGTCCCGACTTTGTTCGAAGTAAGTTTTCTTTTAAACTATCTGCATGTTGACTTACCCAACAATGTTAAATGAATTGTGTAGTATTTAAGCAACCAATTGTTATTCCCTTTTCTTACTATATTCCTACGTAACAACTTCTAGTTGCCAATACACTTTTCTATTTCCCTGTTTTAACTAAATATTCCATGTACACTCATTTCTATCAGAAAGCGTCGCTGACAAGGAGACTCCGGAGGTGGAGAACGGGGCTGCCAACAAGCGGAGACAGGGAGAGATAGAACCGCAAGCAACTCCAACAGGCATAGACTTCATCATGAGCCTCCCCGATGATATGTTGACAGTCATCATCTCCCTCCTCCCAATCAAATGTGGGGCGCGGACAACCGTCCTTTCCCGGCGGTGGAGCCCCTATAGAACTTCACCCCTCTCGACCTCATCGACACCCATGAGCTCTGCCATGGCTATCGCAAAAGCTTGGATGCGTTCTCCAAGATCCTCGGCAGTCACCCTGGCCCAACCAGAGGCCTTAGAATGGGTAAGTTCCGTTCCAACGGCAGGGACCCAGCCAAGCTTGATGACTAGTTCGGATCCCCCGCCCTAGATCAGCTTGAGGAGCTCACTTTTGATGATGGGCATATGCGCTCGCTGCCAATGTCCGTGCTCCGCCTTGCGCCCACGTTGCGCGTCGCCAAGTTCAAGAACTGCCATTTCCCTTCCCCCCCTTAATGACGCGCCTGCTCTTATTCTACCACGACTGAAGCACCTTGAGCTCATCGCCGTCAGCCTCTCAAACGGTGTCACATCCCTAGCTTGTGGTACTTCCTAGTGTTTGCATCGTGTTGCATCATGTTTAAATTCTTTTGAAAGTTGAAATGGGGATGTTCAAACCCTAGCATCAAATGGAATTCAAATAGGTTCAACCTAAAAATATTTTCAATGAACTCAAAATGCCCTTTAAAAATGTTCATCATTTCTGGATTAAGGTGGAAGCATCTACCAAAAATGGTTTACATTTTTGAAGGACATAATTGGGCTTTGAATTAAATAAGTAATTATTTGAGTTGGAGATATAAAATTCTATAAATAATTATATAGCTCCAATATTTCTGAAAATTTTAGAGGGTCTCTGGAATAAGTCCATCTTGCACCCACTACTTTTCCTCAGAATTTACCAAAATGATTTAGTGGTTAAACAAAATCAAAATAAACGTAAAAAAAGAAATAGAAAGAAATAGAAAAGAGAGAGAGAGAGAGAGAGAGAGAGAGAGAGAGAGGGAAAGGACACCAGGTCCACTTACCTGGCTGGGCCGGTCCACCTGGCCTGTGCCAGTTGTCACCCACCTCTGCCAGTAAGCAGAGGAGGGACAACGCATGGTGCGCGCGCGGGCGGCACGCCACTAGGCTGCCTGCCTGCGTCGCCTGGCCACCGCGACGCCTTTCATCTTCTCCTCGATGACGCCCTCGACTCCCTGGACACCACCCTCGCCTCCTCTGCCCTCTCCCTTGTCCTCTCCTGCTATGGACGACGCTCCCGTAAGCCGCCACCTCCTCTCCCTCGACTCCTCGTCGTGCCTGCGAGCTCCGCCTCGACGTCCTCGACCTCCTTGCTTCGCCACACGTAGCTGGATGTGCTCCTCAGCCCTCACCAAGATCGTCCCCAACATCCCGTTGCCCGAGATCCCCCTCGTCGCCCCGCTCAACCCTGACCTCCTCCGAGCTCTCCGTCTACCCTGAACTGACCGGCTTGAGCTCCTGTCCCTTCTCCCCCTCTGCGTTCTCGCTCTCACACGCCGTAGCTTCGACGCCACTCGTGCCCGAATGCCGGCCGCCTCCCCAAGCTCGTCTCTGACGAGCTCTGGCCGCCCTAGCCGGCGCTGCTTGATGCGCTGGATACGGGTGAGCTCCAGCTCCCCGTGGGCATTGTCCGCCGCTCGTTTGGGCGCTGGGGGAGCGATCCCGAGCCCTCCATCGCGTCCGGCCATCAACGGCGGCTAAACGCCGGTGGTTTAGCCCTGCTTGACCAGGGGTTTGACCCCCTTGGATCACTAACATGTGGGCCCTGCCCGACTAACCAAGTTAGTTAGGGTTAATTTTAATTAGGTTAGTTAGTCCAGTCACTGACACGCGGGACCCACTGGTCAGTTTGACCTGGGCTGACCCGTTGACTCGCTGACGTCATCCTGACGTAGTGCTGACGCAGTAAGTGATTTTCTGGATTAAGAATAATCCAGGAAATTTCAGAAAATGTTCAAAACTTCTAAAAAATCATAGAGAATCTACCGTAACCCCAAATGAAATAATTTATACATGAAAAATGATCTAAAAATTAAATCTATCCATCTATACCATTTTTGTGCATGTTAGAATAAGTTATAGATGCTGTTTAGGACAAATGAAATGAATGGCATTTGAATAATCACATATGGAGTTTGAATTTGAATCCTGTATTCAAACCAACTTCATTTGAATCGTTGTTAGTTGCATTAGCTCAAATCACATCATATTGCCATGTCATGATCATGCATCATATTGTTGCGTTGCATTGATTGTGTTTCCTCTCTGTTGCTGGTAATTCTTCCCCCTTAGTAGACGTGGTACCGACGATGAGGTTGATGACACCGATGAAGAGCTATTCTATCTTCAGAAGTGCCAGGCAAGCAAAACCCCTTGTTCATTACGATACAATCCCACTCTCTCGCTCCTTCTCTTGTTTACTGCATTAGGATAACAATGATTCATCTGTTATTTGCTGTGGTAGTTGAACCCCCTTCTCCTCTACATGACCTGTCATTGCCACAGTAAATAGATGAAACCCACTAGCATGAGTAGGAGTTGTTTGAGCCCTGTTGTGCCTACTCATTCATGCTTGTTTGTCATGCCTGCTACTGCTGAGAGTTGAGTCAGGTCTGATGCACCGGGGATGAATTGGAATGATGATGAACATGTTCTACTGCGCGTGAGCTAAGTGTGTGAACACGATTTGGTAAAGGTAGCAGTTAGAGGCCATGTAGGAGTACATGGTGGGTCGTCTCATTGAAGCCATCCTCAGGAACTGAATTCTGTGTTTGTGATCCATGAACAACTACTACCACACATTGGAATGCTTAGGTGCCCCTCTCGACTTATTAATCAACTAGATCCTTGTCCAGGAGTTGCAACTAGTTTCTGGTGTTTGTTGGTAGTGCTAGTAGTCTACCAAGTGGCACCCGGTACAGGTGGGCTTGGGACAGACTAGGTGCAGTGGTAGGGTGTACCAAGTGGCACCCGGATGGTGGGCTTGGGTACCTTGCTCACATCGTTTGGGCCCGTGAGCGATATCCCGACTGGATCTCCTTGCGGATGGAACCCGAATAGGTGATAAACATGTACTAGAGACTTGTGTGGTTTGTCAGGTCTTGGCCGACACCCTCGCCAGGCTTCCGCTTGAAGGTTGCCGAGATACATGACGTGTAAATGGCGGCAAGTGGTGAGAGCATGTGTGAGGAAGTAAACCCCTGCAGGGTTAATATGATCTATTCGAATAGCCGCGTCCGCGGTAAAGGACCTCTGGGTTGCCTATACAGTTCATAGACAAGTGAAAGTGGATACTCTAAAATACACAACATAAGCGTCAGTGCTATGGATGGCGTTCTCGTAGGGAGACGGGAGCGGATCCATAGTGGTGTATTGATATGGTGAATATGAGGACTTGTGTGCGCCACCTCAAAGAGTTGTTTGCATTCATAGTTCAGGATAGCCACCAAGTCAAAGCTGGCTTACTGAAGTTAAACCCCACCATCCCCTTTGTTGATAATCATGCATATGTAGATAGTTCTGATGTAAGTTTTGCTGGGTACATTTGTACTCACGTTTGCTTAATTTATGTTTTTGTAGAGAGACATCAGTCTCGCTAGTAGTTCCGCGTGGACTTCGATGTTTAGCTTGTTATCTTAGCTACGATCGTGTGCCCTCGGCAGGATCTGGTAGTTAGTCAGGCTTCTCAGCCTTTTTCATTTATAGATGTCTGTACTCAGACATGTTAAGCTTCCGCTTGTGCTTTGACTTGTATGCTCTGAGTGTTGGGTCATGAGACCCATGTTTGTAATATCTCGCTCCTCAGAGCCTATTGAATAAAATGCTTGAGTTGTAGAGTCATGTTGTGATGCCATGTTGTATTTACACATATCGAGCATATTGTGTGAATGTTATTAAAATGCTTGGTATGTGTGGGATCTGACTATCTAGTTGTTTATCCTTGGTAGCCTCTCTTACCGGGAAAAGTCTCCTGGTGCTTCCACTGAGCCATGGTAGCTTGCTACTGCTCCGGAACACTTAGGCTGGCCGGCATGTGTCCTTCTTTGTTCCTGTGTCTGTCCCTTCGGGGAAATGTCACGCGGTGTCTACCGGAGTCCTGTTAGCCTGCTACAGCCCGGATTCTCGAGAGTCCTGCTAACCCAGCTGCTACAGCCCGGATTCACTCACTGATTACCGACACGTTTGTTGCTGGGTCATGTATGCCTGTCCCTGTAAGTTAGCGCCACTTTGGGTTCACGACTAGCCATGTCAGCCCGGGTTCTGTGTCATATGGATGCTAGCGACACTATCATATACATGAGCCAAAAGGCTTAAACGGTCCCAAGCCTGGTAAGGCGACACTCGTGGAAATACTATACATGAGGCCGCAAAGTGATATGAGGTGTTACATGCTAGATCGGTGTGGCATAGGATCGGGGTCCTGACAGCTTTGGTATCAGAGCTTGACTGCCTGTAGGATTACCAAGCCAAACTGATCGAAGTTGAGTCCAGAGATTCTTTAGTTATATAAGGGAATTGATTGAGGATGGGATCGTAAGGCTCTTTTACTCCTTATATCTTATGCCCTTCTGATCCGAGTCATCATATCTTTCCTACGGGGTTAAGGAACTAGGCTTTTGCTTCTTTCTATCAGGATCACGTGTTACTAATCCATAGACTTATAGGATTGATGGATTCAAGCCTCAGCTCAGTCTCTACTACTTCCATGTGTTCATAGTTGGTCTCGGAACCTTGATATTGTGCTTCTGAGTAGTTATGCCACCATTTCTGCAGTATGTCTCAAATTCTTTGAGCATTTACAGCCGTTATGCTATCCGAGTCGTCCCAGGTTTCTAAACAGTCCGATGTGTTTGCAAATCCCTTCTTACCATTCCGAAGTTCCTTTGTGCCAGATCTACCACAATAACTAGTGTGTTGAGGTACTTCATTGCCTCGGTATATATGTTGGAGTTATTATTATGACCCTAGGTGTCTAGAGTATCACCTAGTATCCTAGCAATGCTTTGTGTTCCCGTGTGATGATTCTGGCCGTCGTCCTCGGAAGCATCTCGTGATGGCATTTAGTTAGTAGGCATTCTATTCCTGGGTTCTTGAACCCAAGATTCACCTTGCTTACTTCGTGTAGA
Organism: Triticum aestivum; assembly: GCF_018294505.1. Classification (NCBI taxonomy): domain Eukaryota; kingdom Viridiplantae; phylum Streptophyta; class Magnoliopsida; order Poales; family Poaceae; genus Triticum; species Triticum aestivum. The sequence continues at coordinate 279,684,016 of NC_057798.1, forward strand.
TAGTGTTTGCTCGTTCCTTTAGGTTATTAGTAACCTTTGCGATAGTCCTCGAGGTTTGTGGTATATCCTTCCTCTAAATACCATGAACTGCTTATGGCAGAAGTTCCTCGTTGAACCGAAAGATCACAGCCAGAGTGATCTTGATGAGTTCTCGATTCTATGTTGTGACTCTGTCAGTTCTACCTTCTCTGCATGGGTTATCCGGAAGAAACCTGTTGAACTTGGTTCGACATACTAATCTATGCATCCACAACTCAAAAAATTGTATGTTCCTTTGAGTTGTCCCTCTTTAGTTGTATTCTGACCCCCGTCTATCAATTTATAGTCAGGAGTAGTTGCGCACTCGTGTTCATCGATGCCTATTATCCTTGTGGTCTGTCAAGCCGTTCTATTCGGAATGACTAGGAGAAACAAACTCCAGTACCTCATCCATATCCAGGATTGGGTCAAAGCAGTCGTACTCCACAGATCAAATTGCTAATCCAGCTTTTGTTTCGTTCTAACTTGGAGTGTTACCATCTTATATTAAGAATAACATGGGAATTGCACATCATCCTATGAACTCTTGATACAATGATACTTATCACCATCATTATTCATTCCTCAGTCCCCGTGTTATTGTAACCAGAATGCTGAAATGTGAATCGTGATGTGTGAAATCTATACTCTTATCAACTTCGTTGCCCGATAGTTAATGGACACTACTCTCATTCTTAGCATGTTGGTTCTCGAATCACTATTTTAAGATTGATCGTGATACCTAGTCCATTTTCCTTGTGCACTCTTCGATTGATGGGTTAGGATTGTGCCAATCCCTTGCTCTTTTCGTCATATCATCTAGCCCTGAAAAGCAAGATTGTTCTCGAGCTTGGTAACATATCGGTGGTTCGGGATTTTCCAAATATCTTCTCGGAAGTATCACCAGGTAGTCACCTGACCGCTATGTTGAGTTCGTGATCAAGTTGGTTTTGTTGTAAACCACCCTTTCTCCAAGAATCTGTGTCGGATACCCTGAGCTAGTTGGTTAAGCTAAAAAACAACTTGGAGAGTTGGAAGATAAAATCTTGTCCGACTTAGTTCATTCCAGAGGGATATCTTTGTGTGTGTGTGTGTTGAAGAAAGATGATATCTTCATTGATTGATCCTCGTGGTCAAATGTTGGATCTATTGTCTTATCGAAGCTTTGATTTGAGTGTGGGCTATCATCAAATCAATTCAGAACCAATAATGTTCGTAATGTTATCTTACTTGTGGTTTTCCCTCGAGCGTACACCATTACATCTTTTGGTCTGACCAATGCTATCACCCTGTTCACATAATTGTGGAATTCCACCTATATGGAAGCCTAGATGGATTGTTGTTGATTCACGTTGAACATTAAATCTAGTGTTGGAAACTTTGTAAGCAATGCCTTCGTGTTCCGTTCATGAGGTATATGTTTGGATGAAAGAAGTGACTTCCTCCAATTCACGTGAACTTGGTGTAAGTTGCCGCCGTGGATCCGAGAAAGAATGTTTTTGTTTCTTTTGGAATCGTCCCAAGTGAGTCATGTATGTGCAAAGTATACTATGGTTTGGTAGATTAATTACCTCCACTCCATATGTATTCTGTAGCACACCAAGCCACTAATTGACTTGTTCAAGGATAAGAAGTTCATCAATAAGTGCACAAGGACTTCGATATCCTCGATGATGGTTCCCCACCTGAACTCGAAAGTGTTTTATTATAAGACTATCTATGTGGTCATGCTTGACTCGGACAGCGTGTTCACATGTGTGTAATAGAACTAGCTCATATTTTGGAGCTTACTATTGTAGTACATTCCCGAGAATCTCGCAACGTCATCTCATCGATTTGTGTTGCAATTTTTCATTTTTCTCTCTAGACTTGACGAGTCTGGAATATCCTGACACCAACCAGATCTGAATCTCAGGCAGATATGATGGTTGGAACGTTTCCCAAGAACTATAATATCAGTCTCTCTATAAGCCGGTAAAGTGGATATCTTGGCCAGCCCACCCAGCCGAAAGACCTATTATTGTAGTATCATGATTAAAGAAGTTGGCCACCTTCCCATAAGGTTTTCATAGGATTTAGTCCAAAAGTTATTCCTTATGGATTCTTGAGGTTCCGAAGTCCGACCTTTTACTTGAAGTTCTAGATATCAAACCATATCTGTGAATGGATTATGCTAGCACATCAAGGAGAACAATAGAAGCGGGGTGCTAAATGTCTCTCGGTCGATCATCCTGATTTTGTTTCCTTGGCCTCGCTAAGGTGAAATCTGAGAAGGTGTTGTCTTCCTTTGCATCTGCATCGTCCATCACTACTCATCATGGTAATATGTTGTGTTGCCAGGATCCTTGACACGGATGTTGGTAAAACCTTGACGAATATGGAAATGCTCAAGTTCTTGAGAGCGCGCGCAAGCAAAATCATTCCTTGCGTTGTCTTGAACAAGGTAATACACATCATCCATTCTAGTATAAGTATGCCATTCCTTTGCACTCCGCCAAATGATCGTTGTGAATTGCCTTAGCCTAGTATGGAGAGTTTCAATGATCCTTTCCGATAGAGTTTCTTTCTGACGTCATCAAGTTGGATGAAGATATCGAAGGCAAAGATGTTAAGATCAATATGAAGCAATGAATCAACATCTTTGAGAAGGACAATTGGATCGTGAAGATTGTGTTAGCTTTGTGTCCCATGTGTCTTCTTATCTCACGTCTTGAATCTCGGGACGAGATTCTCATTTAGTGGGGGTGAGTTGTCACATCCCTAGCTTCTGGTACTGCCTGGTGTTTGCATCTTGTTGCATCATGTTTAAATTCTTTTGAAAGTTGAAATGGGGATGTTCAAACCCTAGCATCAAATGGAATTCAAATAGGTTCAACCTAAAACTATTTTCAATGAACTCAAAATGCCCTTTAAAAATGTTCATCATTTCTGGATTAAGGTGGAAGCATCTACCAAAAATGGTTTAAATTTTTGAAGGACATAATTGGGCTTTGAATTAAATCAATAAGTATTTGAGTTGGAGCTATAAAATTCTATAAATAATTATACCGCTCCAATATTTCTGAAAATTGTAGAGGGTCTCTGGAATAAGTCCATCTTGCACCCACTACTTTTCCTCAGAATTTACCAAAATGATTTAGTGGTTAAACTAAATCAAAACAAAGGTAAAAAAATAAATAGAAAAATAATAGAAAAGAGAGAGAGAGAGAAAGAGAGAGAGAGAGAGAGAGGGAAAGGACCCCAGGTCCACTTACCTGGCTAGGCCGGCCCACCTGGCCTATGCTAGTCATCACCCACCTTTGCCAGTAAGCAGAGGAGGGACAGTGCACGGCGCACGCGCGGGCGCCACGCCACCAGGCTGCCTGCCTGCGTTGCCTGGCCACCATGACGCCTCGCGTCTTCTCCTTGGCGACGCCCTCGACTCCCTAGACACAACCCTCCCCTCCTCTGCCCTCTCCCTTGTCCTCTCCTGCTATGGCCGACACGCCCATAAGCCGCTGCCGTCGTAGTCGACGCCACCGCCTCTCACTCGACTCCTTGCCATGTCTGCGAGCTCCGCCTTGACGTGTTCGACCTCCTCGCTTCGCCACGCGTAGCCGGATGCGCTCCTCAGCCATCACCAAGCTCGTCCCTGACCGCCCATCGCTGGAGATCCCCCTCGTCGCCCCGCTCAACTCCGACCTCCTCCGAGCTCTCCGTCTGCCCTGAGGTGACCGCCGTGAGCTCCTGTCCCTTATCCCCCTCTCCGTTCTTGCTCTCACATGCTGTAGCTGCCACGCCACTCATGCCCGAACGCGGGCCGCCGCCCCAAGATCGTCTTCGACGATCTCCGGCCGCCCTAGTCGGTGTTGCTTGCTGCGCTGGATGCGGGCGAGCTCCAGCTCCCCGTGGGAGCTGTCCACCGCTCGTTTGGGCGCCGGGGGAGCGAACCCAAGTCCTCCATCGCGTCCGGCCGTCACCGGCGGCTAAACGCCGGTGGTTTAGCCCCGCTTGACCAGGGGTTTTACCCCCTTAGATCACTGACATGCGGGCCTCGCCCGGCTAACCAAGTTAGTTAGGGTTAATTTTAATTAGGTTAGTTAGTCCAGTCACTGACACGCGGGACCTACCGGTCAGTTTGGCCTGGGCTGACCCATTGACTCGCTGACGTCATCCTGACGTAGTGTTGACGCAGTAAGTGATTTTCTAGATTAAGAATAATCCAGGAAATTTCAGAAAATGTTCAAAACTTCTAAAAATCATAGAAAATCAACTATAACCCCAAATGAAATAATTTATATATATGAAAAATGATCAGAAAAATTCAATCTATCCATCTGTACCATTTTCATGCATGTTAGAAAAAGTTATAGTTGCTGTTTAGGACAAATGAAATGAATGGCATTTGAATAATCACATATGGACACTACTAGGTATAAGCCTAGCAGTAGCGCTGGTTTTTGGCCTATCAGTAGCGCTGGGAAGCGCCCTATTGATAAGGTGCTACAGCTAAAGCTTAGCAATAGCGCATGCTGGCACGCTCTACTGCTATATCTACTTAGTAGTAGCACTTTCCCAAACGAGCGCTACTGCTAATTACTAGTAGCGCTTTCGAGAACAATCACTACTACTATTATTCCTAGTTCCATTCCTTTTTGATTTTAGGTCGTATTCATACACATGTATACAATTTTTCATACAGTAGCAATTTAGAGATTGTTTTAACATCATAATGAGTTATTAAATCAGTAGGTGAAAGAACTTTGGATTAGTTTCATGTGCATGGATCCAAAGTAACCAATGGTCACTTTGGATCCATCCATTTGAAACCAATCCGTGGTTCTTTCACCCAATGACATAATAACTTATCATCATCATCATAATATCATTAACAACTTATCATCATAATATATCACTGTCATATAACTCCTCATAATCATCATTTTCGTCCATGATGAGACATCATATAACAACTTCGTCACTAGTTATAATAAGAACTCCTCATCATCATCATCATAGTACTCATAATCACTACTCCTACTAAGCATTACCATCAAGTCTAAGACATTGTAGTCATATATAATCAACACTAACTAATTGTTCTTAATACTTAGGACCTACTCCTCTCTCCTAGCTAAAATACCATAAAATAGATAAACCGGTCCATCACCATAATGGAGAATGGACATAAACCTATCTCCAACTTGTGGCTTGCGCACATTCATTTTGTCACCAATTATTTGCGTGTGCGCATTCATCACTTTCCTCCACTCTTTGATTTTGAGCCTTCCATTATTTGAAGAAATCGAGTATGTAGTATGGTAAGCCTCCGAAGGAGTTGGTCGTAAGCAAACGATATGCATATCACCTTCGATACATAGCATGTCAGGCACAATCTGCTTCGGGAGCCTCTGTTCAAAACCAAAATAGTAACATATATAGTTAGCAATGTAGTTTACTTAAGAAATAATGTATGCAATGAAGTTACCATCATTAACAAAATCTTACCAAGTTTTTGGCAATGAAGTTACCATCAAGCAATTTACGGACTAGTGGCACGTCTCCAGTATAATTTGGGTTGATAGAGTGACTGGTTTTGAAGGCCTCAACATCTTCTATAAATGAGACAAGATAACCTTTCTCCTCACAATTAAGCTTGGAATCATAGATGTAGTATGTGTTGTCTACTACCTTCTGAGTATTTCTTGAAATTAAGAAATAGGCTGACAATTATAAATAAATAAGTTTAGTATGAATGAACACTAAATATTTTTAAATTAACAACATAAATTACTGAACTTAACAAATTAGTTTGACAAACTCACATCTAGGTAAAACTGGAGGCATATCCACATCCACCCAGATGTCGATATTATCATCATCATCATAATCTTCAGGACGAATATCAAATCTTATTTGCCTTCCCTCCTCAAATCTATATGCCTTGCAGAGAGCTTCCCAATTAGAGCAACCGAAATGGGAGCGATCGACCACATTGTAGAACTTAACCAGAAACTCATAACCATGTTTAGTTCTTAAGTGAGCCCTCCTCGTCTCCACATTCTCAAAGTCATCTAAACCAAAACCAAGCTTCTCCAATACATATGGTCTAGCATGGCACGGGATGTACTAGTCAAATTGAAAAAAATCCATAAATTACACGTTGAACAAAAGAAGCACAAGTGATGATATTTATTATGATGAAATGCTTGTCGTTGCGTACCATACAAACATCGAAGGTCTCTTCCAGCTTCACGGTGAAAAACCTATCATTTTGCAGGTGAGCAAACCTGTCACACACGCCATAGTCATCGTAGCAGTACCCGCACTCTAGGATCCCATTGTCATCAAACATCTCCTGTGTTCAAAATTCAAAGATTATAACTCGACGGCAAACCCCCAAAAATCCGGCATGACCTTTGCTAAAAAAGACATATCGAGCGCATGAAATTTGCCAGAACGGAAATTAATCAACACTCCGGCAAAACATAGGCCATTTATCGATGGTCATTGCATTTCAATGGTTCAAAATATGAAAAAAAAACATTTGAAAATATCTTATATAATCCTAACACTAAATAAACTAGTTTTATTAACTACTTACTAAATAAAGTAGTTTTATTAACTACTTACTAAATAAACTAGTTTTATTAAGCACTTACTATAAATAAACTAGTTCTATTAAGGACTTACCAAATAAACTAGCTCTATTAAGTACCTAATATAAATAAACTAGTTATATTAATCACTTACTCAATAAACTATTTTCTATTAAACACTTGCTAAAAATTCTACTACCCTAGTTCTACCCTAAATTTTATTACTTCTATTTTATTCAAAACACCTACGATTTGCAAGAATAGAGACAATGGAGGGAGGGAGGAGAGTGGAGGGGGAGGGGGCGGCCGGAGGAGGAGGGGGAG